>NC_079443.1:8091187-8391187 GCF_903798145.1 Danio aesculapii | reverse complement strand
TTAATGTTGGGTGGATCTTCTGTTATATTTAGATATAACAGATAGACAGAAATCTCAATTCTTGCAAAAAGCAGAAGAGGGATCTTGTGTCACATTTCCAAATGCAGAGCTTGCCTGACTTGTGCATGTGTACTACACATTAAACAACACGGGAGAGGATCTAAACAATAGGAGCCTTTAAGGATTTGTGGGGGATTCATACGAGGAAGAAAAAGAAGGGAATTGTCTACATAGCTTAATTAGCAGTCCAAACATTGTATGTGCATAAATTTACATATACTGTGTGTGTGTGTGTGTGTGTGTGTGTGTGTGTGTGTGTGTGTATATATATATATATATATATATCAGAATTAGAATCAGAAAGAGCTTTATTGCCAGGTATGTTCACACATATGAGGAATTTGTTTTCGTGACAGAGCTTCTACAGTGCAACAGGATTATATAGTACATATATATATATATATATATACATATATATATATATATATATATATATATATATGTAGTGCTCACCATATATCAGTACACCCCTCACAAATCTACCTTTTAAATTCATATTTTTAATAGGAAGCTATACAACATTATATTTGTGCATATACATTAGTTTAGTCACTACTGAAGGCAAATCTGGATCTAATCTAACAAAATAAATTACGATAACGGTCCAAAAACTAGTACACCCAAATTTTTATCATATAGTAAAATTTTTACAATATTTTGCTTGAATTAAATTACATTATCTTTCAATATCTCAAATATGTTTGAAGATTAAAATATTATTTTAATAAATATATCTGTTTAATAAATCTGTTTTGTTTAAATGCACCAAGATGCATGTATCTAAATCACAAAAACTATACCTGTCCTAACAATGAGGTCTAATGAACTATTCAAAACAATTGGACTGTGCAAGAAACTGAACGTTTCATACCGTTTGCAGAAATTAAAACATAAAAGCTGGATATCTGATTTCATAAATAGTCCTAAACAATGATTAAATATAAAACTTGCTTTAAACACGTTATAATTTGTATATATTTGTACAGTAGCTACTACCATTCAAAAATTAAGGGTCAGCATGATTTTTGATCATGATATTTTTAACAAAAACAATCTTGTAGAAGTCTCTTAAGTACATCAAACTTGCATTAAATACAGTAATACAATACTATCGTGACATATTATGCTTTTTTTTCAGGATAGACTCTTTACTAGATTTTGAATTATTTATTAATGTTTTAATACATACTTGCAGAATATTTCTTCTTTTTTAATGATAACTGTTCACATTTAATTTATAGTGGTGAGCATAGCTGCCTTTCAAGCAGTTGACCCAGATTTGATTCTCGGCCAGTGCATTACCTTTGGGTGGTTCATTACGCTGTGGCGACCCGTGATTAATAAAGGGACTAAGCCAAAGTAAAATGAATGAATGAACATTTAGTGAGATAGGACAGTGGTGACTGTAGACTTTTGAGATTTTTACAAAGTGTGGGAAACAGAAAGAAACGGAAATTGAACTTGTGTTGACAGACTAACCACTAGCCTATTAATGCCAACAAAGTATGTATTTCTTTAAAAATCAAACTAAAATCCCTTACATTTTATACAACACATACTGTATATAAAGAGTCCAGATGCAAAAGCCGCTAAACTCCACTTCTGCCAAAAAAACTAGCTAATGAATGCCTAGCCAGGTAGTACATGTTCAACAAACATTTTTCCTTCAAATCAACAGATCGTTAAGATTTAATTAATGTCAATTTTAATGTTATTGATTAATGCACTTGACAGATTTCATTCATTCATTTTCCTTCTGCTTAGTCTCTGGTTTATCAGAGGTTACCACAGTGAAACAAACCACCACTTACTTGACAGATTTATATATTTTTTTAATTTTAGGTGGTTTGTTTAATGTGTTTTATATTTAGTAAAATAATTTCTGATAGCATCTTTAGTGATTTTTCAGCTAATTACACTGTCTTGTCTCAATAGGTGGATTTAGAGGTTTTTGCAATAAAAGCACAAGTGGATTTAGCTGGTTTTGATGCAAAAGAAAATCTACCTTGTTAAAAACCAGAGAATTGTCTAAAGTGACATTTTTGAAAAAAAAAAAAGTTATTTTATTTTCTAGCTAATAACCTCATCATTACATATAAAATTCCACTAATCAACCTAATCAGAGGAGCCTGATAGAAAATGCTCATTTACAAAAAAAGAGGTCTGATGGATTTAGAGGGTTATGAATCTGAACTCTTCATATACTCTGTAAGTTAAATCAAATGAAGTTTTCAAGCCATTTTTGACCAATTTCATTAAACCGACATAAAATATCAAGTTAAATCTTGCATAACATTTTATACAACACACATCTGTAAAAACATGGTCGATGCCATAAATGTTTTAAGTCAAATCAAATGAAGTTTTCAAGTCATTTTAAATATATATATATATATATATATATATATATATATATATATATATATATATATATATATATATATATATATATATATATTAAATTGACTTAAAAGATCAAATTAAATTTCGCACAACAATTTATACAACACATGCTGTTTATAATCTGCAAAATTTTTGTCGATGCCTTACATTTTTTTAGTAGAATCAAATTAAGTTTTTTAATTGCATTACATTAAACTGACTTAAATCATCAATTGAAATATTACATGATTTAAAAATTAACTTGAAATATGATTAACATTTTAATAAGTTTAAGTAACAAAACCAAATGTTACGAAAGATTGATTCTAAAATGTTTACAGTGTACAAATTATTCAAAAACATCAAAAAAAAAGAAGTCTTTCTCCATTAATAGCAAATTATATTGTAAATAACACACGATTGCTGAACCCTATCTTACACTAAGTTTCAGAGTAATGCATGGCAAGTATGTACAAAAGGACCACACGCTTGCAATGCATTGGCCAAACATTCCCATCTGTGTTTGTTTTCGGCCTAACTGTGCACTGATTTTCAGCTAAATGACTGGCAGAGCATTATGTATGTGTGTACATACACAACATAATTACATACACATTCGTGCGTGTACACAAACAAGCACTGCGCACAGACGACAAACCGTCAGGGATGTTATCTCATCTCTGATTGGCTCACATGAGGGATGCTATGATGCACTGCTGCGTATAGAATTCTCTTATCATCGCTGTGTATTCACAGCAGGCTCTTATGTTGTGTCTATCCTGCATCTCACTCAGCAGATTCTGCACACACACACACACTGATAACACACCCATAAGCCACGTCCCTGGGAAACCTGTGCTTTTGACTTCTGTCTCCTAAATTGAGTGAATGTGACTAGACCGAAACAATAATAACGTCACAGCGATTCATCAACAGACCCATGAATACGCCTCCAGTTCGTTCGATACAGATACAGATAACGATTATCTTCTGAGAAACATCTCTCAACCCACAGGAGGATCATCCAAACGCACTCTTGACCTCAAACGCTTCATCATCTGCTAATAAATGAACAAACGGCCATTCTAAAAATCGCATAAAAACTGCACAGAAGTAGGCCTGTCATGATAAAGAATTTTTGTTGTAATATATGTTGTCATTGCAATGAGCAGAGATCATAATATACCACTGATTATAAACTCACCGGCCACTTTATTAGGTACACCTTACTAGTACCGCGTTGGACCCCCTTTTGCCTTCACAACTGCAGATTCAACAAGGTAACGGAAATATTCCTGAGATTTTGGATCATATTGTCATGATAGCATCTCCTAGTTGCTACAGATTTGTCGGCTGCACATCCATGATGTGAATCTCCCTTTCCACCACATCCCAAAGGTGCTCTATTGGGTTGAGCTCTGGTGACTGTGAAGGCCATTTGAGTACAGTCACATAAACTTAACTTAAACTCATTGTCATGTTTAAGAAACCAGTCTGAGATGATTCAGTCGTTTTGACATAGTACGTTACTCTGCTGGAAGATTGGTGGTCACAAGGGATGAACATGGTCAGCAACAATACTCTGGTAGGCTGTGGCATTGACATGATGCTCAATTGGTACTAATGGGCCCAAAGTGTGCCAAAAAAAATATCCCCACACCATTACACCACCACCACCAGCCAGAACCGTTGATGCAAAGCAGGATGGATCCATGCTTTCATGTTGTTGATGCCAAATTCTGACCCTACCATCCGAATGTTGCAGCAGAAATCGAAACTCATCAGATCAGGCAACATTTTTCCAATTTTCTATTGTCCAATTTTGGTGAGCCTGTGCTAATTGTAGCCTCAGTTTCCTGTCCTTTGCTGACAGGAGTGGCATTCAATGTGGTCTTCTGCTGCAGTAGCCAACCTGCCTCAAGGTTGGACGTGTTGTGTTTTCAGAGATGCTCTTCTGCATACCTCAGTTTTAACGAGTGGTTATTTGAGTTACTGTTACCTTTCTATCAGCTCGAACCAGTCCAGCCATTCTCCTCTGATCTCTGGTATCAACAAGGCATTTGCGTCCACATTTTCTCTTTTTCAGACCATTCTCTGTAAACCCTAGAGATGGTTGTGTGTGGAAAGCCCAGTCGAGCAGCAGTTTCTGAAATACTCAGAACAGCCCATCTGGCACCAACAATCATGCCACGTTCAAAGTCACTTAAATCACCTTTCTTCCCCATTCTGATGCTCGGTTTGAACTGCAGCAGGTCGTCTTGACCATGTCTACATGCCTAAATGCATTGAATTTCTGCCATGTGATTGGCTAAATGGTGAGTAAATCAAACTTTTTAAAGTAAACTATTCCATTAATGAGTAAACATTACATAACATGCTTAACATGTTTGTGTTGTTTTGCTATAGCACACAGTGAAAGTTGTGACAGCGTTCTTGCGTGTGCGTTGGTTATCCATCCTTGCACAACAGCTTTAAAAACTCCATTAGCAACTTCTCAAGATTGTTACTTCTGATGAACTCTCACTTTCACGTCGTCTCACTTCACTATTTTTACGTCGTCTCATGCTATTTAACTTTACATCTAGTAAACAGAAGCAGAGATATCAAAACTTTGCACTATTCAGTACATGGGTTAGAGAGCACCACAGCTTACCCTGTGTGGAGGGCTTTCCCGTCGCAACCAGTTTGTCCAGTTAGCTCGTCGTGTACGTCGGCGGACTTGAGACGCAGAGAGATGAACATGACAACTATGGGGTTCGAGTCCAAGGAAGAGCAGTTTAGAAATCAGGCAAGACAAAAACAGAATCCAAAAAATAAAATGAACGAGTGAATAACAGGGTGAGAATGTGGTAAAATCCGAAAACGTGGTAAAAATCAGACGAGGGCTTTTCTTATTCTGGACGGCTTTTTAAAATCGTTGGTTGAGTTTTAGGGAAGTAAGTGGATGGGCGGGTCAATCGATAAAATTGGTTGGGTTTAGGGAAGGAGGAGGGTGGGTCTGGCGATTAGTCTGCGCCAGTCAGTCATCCAGCAGCCTCTGGTGGGTTTATGCGAGAACAGAGAGAACAGAGAGACAGGAAAAAGCGCACGTAGCGGCCTCTCGTGGATTCGCGAAAACAAAAACTGCAAAAATACGTACCTCCCAGGACGTATTTCGCAGTCTCCAGAAACCTCCACTGGACTACATTTTCAGAATGAGCCTGGGTTGAACCTGTTTGAGTTTCTTTTATCTGCTCAACACAAAGAAATATATTTTGAAAAAAGCTGGAAATGTGGTACCATTGACTTCCATAGTATTTGTTTTTCCTAAGTTAGTGTTTACAGGTATTAAAATTTCTTAAAAATGGAGTTCATTTATAAACTAATTTCGAGAGGATCACGTGCTTATGATTGATTGCAGCTCCCCCCTATTATTAAAATTTATTATTATCAGACGATTCCTAGGCCACTGTAAGTGCCCTAGGTTTCATACCACAGACATCTTCGTTTTGAAGAATCTCCCCTTCCACCCCAACTCCTCCTCCTTTTCTAGATGGATGGCACGGTGGCCCAGTGGTTAGCACTGTTGCCTCACAGCAAGGACGTATTTGGTTTTGGTCATTAACAAAACCAGCAGACATTTCTGTGTGGAATTTGCACGTTCTCCATGTGCTCGCGTGGGTTTCCCCCGGGTCCCCCGCTTTCCTCTCATCGTCCAAAAACATGCAGCTTAGGTTATTGACTAATCCAAATCAGCACCATAGGCATGTACTTAGCAAGTAGCTATCTCTTAAGAGCAATCACTATCTATTCATTAGTTTCTACAGCAGGGGATTTCTCGAATTCTACCTGAGTTAAAACTCCCCTCTCGCCTTGCAACGGGAGGGAGCCACGGGCTGAAGGAACTTTTGAGCTCAGGGTTCTCTCTGATATTTTGACCTGACACATTCTGGGGACTGAAAAAAAAGCCTAATAGTTCCCCTAAACTAAACTAAACTAAACTAAACTAAACTAAACTAAACTAAACTAAACTAAACTAAACTAAACTAAACTAAACTAAACTAAACTAAACTAAACTAAACTTTGGACAGTTCACACAAAAATTCTGCCATGATTTTACTCAACCTCCACTTGTTCCAAGCCTGTTTGAGTTTCTTCTGTTAAACACAATGGATTATATTTTGAAGAAATATTCCATCTCATTTTTATTCCCACCCAAAGACTTGGCATTTCCAATGGGGTATAGTAAGTGATATTTGGGGTATTTTGACCTGACACATTCCTGGGACAGAAAAAAAACATAATAGCTCCACTAAACAAAAAGGGATAGTTCACACAAAAATTCCCCCATTATTACTCATCCACTTCTGTTGAACACAAATAAAGATATATTTTGAAGAAAGCTGGCAAAAAGCAGCCATTGACTATAGTATTTTTGTTCCTACTATTGATGTCAATGGCTGCTTTTTTCCCCCAACATTCTTCAGAATATCTTCTTTCGTGTTCATCAGAAGAAAGAAATTAGCTAAAGGTTAAGCCTACTTAAAAGTGTGAGTAAATCACAGGGAAATGTTCATTTTTGTGTGAACTATCCTTTTAAATGGCTTAATGTCTAATTCAGAAACCTGTTTTTTTATTATGTTAAGTACAGAAATCACAGTGAAGTGGATATGTTTGTACAAGCTCTGCAATTCACAGTCATCATGTCGCCAGGTTATTCAGCACATTATAATTATTTGTTTCATGTGTCTTTGAATGGAACTGAGGCTCTTGGGCATGCAAGTAACCATCCTGTACTTTTGATTATCCAGCGAAGGGATAGCGATCTTCAAAAGACTCATTGTAGCTCTAAATGCACAAACCCAAGCAGAAGAAGAGGCCTGCAGCTGAAGTAAGAGAGTGTAATAGTGACCTGACTCCTAATAGTGTTCTTTGTGAGGACAGAGAGATCAGCCTGGTCTCGCCCTGGCCTGCCTGCACCATCCCGCTCTCTGTAAAGATTGGGAGTGCGGTTGTGCCCCAGTAAACCCCCCCTCCAGCCAAGAGCAACAGAACAATGTCCTCATGCAGATCTTCAAAAGCGAGAACAGATCTATTGAGAAACACACCGGCATATGTCAGCTTTGTTGCAACCACGGACGGCTCATGAGAAATGGTGTCGTCTAATCCTGAGAACAATGAACGTCAATGGGTGAGGAACACATTCAAAGCTAAACTGATTTCAACACATGGACACTGTAAAAAAGACAATGACAAGACACTTTTTTTTGGGATTGTTGGAGAGTTAAGCTTCTCTCTGAGAAATTGTTTTTCTTACACTGTAACATGTCTTCAGCTGTCTTGAAAGACGGATGTTTTACAAGAGCGTTATGACACGTTCAATGGTCATAAGCATCATAAAAAAACGTATGTATACTTATAAAGCTGTACTTTGTGTTATATCATCTTTGCATTATACTACAAAAAAGTACAGTATACACTTACAATTTTTTGGTGAATCAAATGAACCTTTCTAGTCATCTCAACATCAAGCTGACTAAAAATATTAAGTTCAACTTTGTATAACCTGAAACAAATTGTTGAAACATGATTAACTTATTAAATGAATTTAAAGAAGCATAAAAATATTTGTTGTCTTGACATTTTGTGATTATATATTTTACAATGTACACTCAAATAAATGTATCACGATGAAGTTTATCATTAACACTTTGTAGCCTTTTGATTTGGTTAAATTTGTCAGATTTTGTAAATGTATGTTGTCAGATTCATCTAAATCTATTAAAATTGAATACTATTAGATTTAATCAGGTAAAAAATATGAATATGGTATAATATATCTACAGTAGCTGTAGTAAAAGCCTGGCCCAACTAGTTAAATTTGATGAGATTGGTTTACTTAAAGCAGGTCGCACACCAGAAGCACGCCATGCAGCGCCGTACATTTCAGAATTCTAAACATAGGTTTCTATCAGGGTACACACACTGGTGCCGCAAGTCGGTGGCTGTCGGCGACGCCCAGCCACGATTCAGGACACTGTTCATTTTTCAGCCACGCCACAGAGCGCCATCTGATTAGTTTCGGTTAAAATAGCATGTGAATGTGCGCACCTGGTGTGCGATACTTTCAACTGTCATGTGCGCGCCGTGTCGTGGCGCCGAGCGACACATCCGCTGTGTGACAGCCTTTTGGCGACGCGGTGGCACAGTAGGCAGTGCTGTCACCTCACAGCAAGAAGGTTGCTAGTTCGAGCCTTGCCTGGGTCAGCTGGCATTTCTGTGTAGAGTTTGCATGTTCTCCCTGCGTTCCTCCAGGTGCTCCGGTTTCCCCCACAGTCCAAAGATATGCGGTACAGGTGAATTGGATAGGCTAAATTGTCCATGATGTATATGTGTGAATGAGTGTGTTTGGATGTTTCCCAGAGATGGGTTGCAGCTGGAAGGGCATCTGCTGCGTAAAACATGTGCTGGATAAGTTGGCGGTTCATTCCGCTGTGGTGACCCCAGATTAATAAAGGGACTAAGCCGAAAAGAAAATGAATGAATGATTTACTTAATATCCCGGGGCAAAATTGATGGGGCTCCATACTCCTAACAAATAATTAACAAATATTAATCCCATAAAGTTTATTAGTACAATTATGTTAGATGTAATCCAAATGGATTTTATATGCAACTAGAATACATAAATCTTATTTTTTAGGCCTATATATTTTTGAGTGTATTCAAGGTGTTTCTAATGCAGCGTCTATGGGCAGGAAAGTAAATTTCACATTGTTCTCTATTCTTACAGTAGAGGCTGTAGACAGGAAAGCATTGGGAGCAGAGAGAGGGGAAGGGTCAGCAAAGGACCTTGAGCTGGGAATCGCCTTGAGCACCATGGTGCTATATGTTGTCGCACTTAACCACTAGGCTATTGGTGCCCACTTGTTCTCTATCCTGGTCACTGTCAGTCCCAGGCTCACACAATATTATTCTTTTTCTGAAAGTCTTGAAAACACTATCATTGAGTTTTTCTTGAATTATTTGAGAAAATAGCAAAACTCTCCTATTCACAAGTATGTGAAGTTCACAGCATAGACTCTCGATTATAAAACAGAGCGTTACTGAATGTGAACTGTAATTGGTTGTTTTAGTTTGCCTTTTAGGTGGTCTTTGAGCAATGAAGGCTGCAAAAGACCCCAGACAGTCAGTGAATGACTGTTTTTATTTTTTATTTTTATAAATGACAATTGTAGACATCTGCTATGTGGTAGTCTATGTGGTGTTTAAACACAATCTTTTAGCAGAGACTACCCAGCAGTTGCAATTTGCAAAATGCAATTTGCATCTGGTTTAGAAATGAACATCGAGAAACAAACATGGATATCCAATACCGAATAGATGTTGCATTTGGGTTACATTCTAATGGCACCTAAAAACAACAAAATATCAATATCGTCTAATAATGTTACAGCTTGACGTTGTCCGGACGTTACCACTATGACGTCTATCAGATGTTAGATTTTAGTTGCTATACCTGACGAATAAATGTCAGGATTTGACATCAATATAAAGTTGTCTCGACATTGGATTTTGGTCACATATTTAAAGTGTTTGGAAGTAATTTGTATTATCCCCCTGTAGAAAAACGTCATAAGAGCAATGTTTAGTGGCTCAATTTGTTACAACAGTGTTTTTAAAAGATTAAATACTTCATTGACATAGTGTACAACCAAGCACATGTGGTCAGAACACAAACGAGTTGCAGGTAATGAAGTATTTAGCATTTGTCCCCATCTAAGCAAAATGCTAGCAGAGGTCTGTAGCTCTGCTCACGCTCCGCCTCTTGTTTGGTATCCCCTGGTCGGTGCGATGATGCACAAACAAAATGCCAACGCTTGGCCATGCCTACTTGTAGCTTCTTTTGCATTCTTTAGAAACTTATAGGTGACGTCATGGATACTACGTGCATGTATGTTTACAGTCTATGGTCACTACCAGCATAATTTTATTTGTGACACGAGACACCAAACCTGCTACAGTATACTCAAATACTCAAAAATGTATTGCTGCTTTGCATGAAAAAAAATGTTTTTCAGGAAGTCACAGAAGCACAGACGGTGAATCTACAGTGATAATTCCACGGACTTCAATTGGTACTACACTGCAGCAAACTGAGGTAAAAAAAAAAAACAAGCCGAGCCATGTCGTCCCGTACAGTACCATACATTAGAAAAGCAGCTATTGTGAACTTGTCTTTGATTAAAGACTCACTGTCTAATTAATTTGACAAGTCAATCAATCAAACTCTCCTCGACAATTTTGAAAGCAGCCAGTTCTGCACATGACCGGACACAAGATCTCTCAGAGTGATTTTCCCCAACTTTCTCCATCCTTTCCAGTCCCTCTCGTGTGCTTCGGCTTTCATGGGATCTTAGGCAAGCCTGGTGATCTGGAAAATTACTGGACATACCAGAGCGGAGTGTTTTCAGTGGGATACAGTGAAAAGGGGAGGCATGGCTCAGGAGACTAAAACAGTAATCACAAGGGCATTCCAGCAGGCATATGAATCTCTGACCCGAAGTCAAATGTGGACCTGAGATCAAGTTTCCTCTTGTTCAGACAGATCGTGTCATTATTGGACTAGAAGAAAACAACACTGACACAGAAACACAGCTAAGACATACTCGTGGCCTTGCAGGCTGTTTGAGGAGGCTCCAAGAGAATCATGGGTAATTTACTAAAACAATGAGGGCTGGGTCTTGGCCAAGACGCAAAGGATGACACTCCCAACCCAATAACCTCTACCCTTCCCTCTCTAAAAGGGTTATTTGAAGCAGATAACCAGATGATCATTCAATTCAAGTTTATTCACTGCAGGCTCATTCTGAAAATTAACCTCTATATACATTTCTGGAGAATGCCAAATACGTGCCAGGAGCTATGTTTTTTTGCAGTTTTTGTTTTCGCAAATCCACCAGAGGTCGCTGTGTACGTTTTTTTAGATCTCGAATTTCTCTCGCGGGTGCCATTCGCGCCTGCTCTTCTCACGTAAATCCACCAAAGGCCGCTGATAGGACAAACCAACCGACCGATATTCCCACCCACCCCCCTCCCTGAACTCAACTTTTAGTGCTTTAAAAAGCACCAATTGACCAGTGCCGACTAGGGATGCAACAGTTCTCTGTAAAAAATTGTATCGTCCTGTTGTCCTCCCAAGGATCGGTGCGCCCTGTGATCCGCGGTTCAGAATATGCATTATTAATATTGGTTTGGTGATAAAACAACTGCAACAAAGCAAAAACAAATCCACTTATGTACGCTTCCGATTACATTTCACATGTCTGTGATCTGTCCAATCATCTCTTAGTATGTAAATCTGTTGTTGACATCACGTTTCCTCACGTGTTGGTGTGTGGGGTTTCTGTGAGTTCAGCACAGCACGTGAAGGAAATAAAGAGCACGCAAAAGCACATGTGAGACCAAAACACAGCGCATTGCCATCAGTGTTTCAAAAAACACTCAATGCAAATTCAGACAAACACAAAAAATAACAATTGTCGATTTTTGTTGTTGCAAAGATTAGTGGTTTCTAACAGATCGAGGTCTGTGTTTAGACCCAGGTCTGTTTCTGAAGTCGCGATCCCGCTGGGTGTTCTTCCACACCCTATTGCTCCCGCTATTTATTCATTTTATTTACCCGCTGTCTCCGAAGAGAAGTTTTTTTCTTGACCGACTATTCCTGCTGAATTAAGAGTGAAGAGCCAAACGCTCTCTCTTTGCTTTAGTTTAATTCACTTCGATGGTGCTGAGAAGTGGAAATGGAGCTCTCTTGAATATTTGGTAGTAAACATACGTTGTTGCCTTGGTAATGCATGCATAATGTAAACAGAAGTAATCAATACTCCAGATGTTTTCAATTATCAAGATGTGTTGACATAATTATAATCTGCATAATTGGTTGAGACTGTTGAATCAAGATGAAAGTTGAGCCTTTTCTCTCTTTATTTTTCTTAAGCATTTTATTTTAACATTTAATACTTTTATTTAATCAGTGTTCGTTACCCAGTAAACATGATTTTTTCTTTTCTTTTTTTTTTGAATTTTTCAGAAAGGCCATTTTTTTTTTTCTAAACATAGCACATACTGTACCGTACCGAAACTGTGACCCTAAAACTGTGATACATACCAAACCGTGAGTAGATTAAACCGTTGCACCACTAGCGAACACCCACTTCCCTAAACCCAACCGACAGTGTTTTGAAAAGCAATCCAGAAAAAGAAAAGCCCCCTGATTTTTACCACATTGTCACCCTGTATTTACTTGTTTATTTTATTTTTTGGCTTTTGTTTTTGTCTTGCCCACCTTCTGAAACCATTCTTCACTGGACTCGAACCCCATCATCACTGTCAACGTCTCATGTCCGCCGACGTATGCAGCGAGCCATTAGACAAACTGGTAACAGTGGAAAAGCCGTCCATACGGAGGTAAGTGGTCAGCTGCTAGTGTGACCGCCCTGCTGCGTTCGTTTTAAAGATGAATTGCAGTCATACATACTTCTGGCTACATAATTCGCGATCTCCAGAAATCTATATAGGGCTACGTTTCAGAATGAGCCTATGTTGAGCTTATTAGTATAGCGCTTTTCACAATTATTATTGTTTCAAAGTAGCTTTACAAAAGGAGCACATTATTGCATTACAATCAAGTTATTCATTCATTCATTCATTCATTCATTTTCTTTTTGGCTTAGTCCCTTTATTAATCCGGGGTCTGCTTCGCGACCAGCACTTACTATACTTCAGTCTACGAGGTGGGTCTTAAATAACAGCATATTTGGTGTGGGACAGCCCATAACAGATTTTTTTGCCTATAAAAAGCTGACAAATACATTTCCTTTTTGAGGAAATTGCATTTTCTTGAAATATGTGGTACCGGTCACAACACCAGTTCAAACAGTTACAGTAAATCAAACGTAGCGCAACACTTGCTGGCAAACTGATCACAAAACAAACCTTTGACAGTCAAAGGTCCAAACCAGTGACTGGCAACCAAATATTTGCATTTTTACCAGTCAGCAAAAGAGAAAATCCTCTGGAGCTGCCACCTCAAACCACAACAGCCTGCTCTCAGCACGACTCCCCACAGGCTGTTTTATGAATGAGACATCTGAAATACTCTGCAGCCTGCAAACACTAAAAAAATTCATAAAGCCTGATAGGGAGAGCTAGTTAGTTATAAATTACTTGAAAAACAGTGTGATACTGTATGTTATGAAACTTTGGGTCATCTGCATATTAGAGCTTACATAAATAATGCATCATTCTGTCTAAAAGTGTGTGTGAAAAAATATTTATGCATTTTAATTGGGTTATCAATGAATTTGTAAAAGAAGGTCAAAATTATATAGTTTCAGCATTGATATCGCCAATGTGTGCATACACAATAGTCACATCGCAAGATATGCAATGTTGAGTCTGAATTATAGTTGACCAGGAGCTACAGAACACATGATTTCCAGAGTCACTGCTAAGTTTAACCATAATAGAGTGAAGGTTTATCATTTGCATGTGTTTTTTAAGGCTTGTGACTGAGCATTTTGAGGGAGTTTAAAACATTTGGGCACAAAAAATTAATTTATATATTTTTTAAAAATTATAATTTTACATTTATTCATATTTAATAAATCCTTTATACAGATTTCATACGATTTATGCAAAAAAAAAAGCTTTGTCTTGCTTCTAATTCAAATATCTACATTTCTAAGCGAAAATAAGATTATTTTACTTATCCCATTGGCGGATAATTTAGTTTGTTTTTGACTTGTTTCTTCTGAAGGTGAAAACAAAACAATAGTTTTACTTGATCTAACCATTTTTTAGGTAATTGGACTTTTAATTGGAAAAATTTTACATTGCTATATTTTGTGATAAATATTGCGACATGAATACAATTTCACCAGATAACTTGAATATCTCTATTTGGAAAGAATTTATAATGTTGGCTTGATTGGGATGATTCTGCAGTGGGAGTGCAACTCCATAAAATCTAATGAACAATCTATAAACGTTTTGGGGTCCCTCGACACATTTTCATTGTTGTCTGTGCTATTGCAGTGCATTATGGTGTGTTCATGTGTTGTGAGCATTTTCATGCACATGTTTAGTCAGAGACTGATGAATTAATGTTTACTATTCACATCACCATAAAATCTAATATACAATCTATAAACTTTTTGGGGTCCCCGGACACATTTTCGATGTGGTCTGTGCTATTTGCAGTGCATTTGCATGTGTTGTGAGTATTTAACAATCTATAAATACAATCAAGACAAAGATACAATTAAAATAAAGTGTTTTATCATTTCCAGAGTCTAATAGTACTCAACTACAGTAATTGAATGATAAAAATAAAAATAATTTAATAACATTAATTGTGGTTAAGGTCACAAATGGTACAATTTCTCATACCCGCATGCTTTTAAAATCATACAATCACAGGCATCAAAAACACATGTAAAGGATGAATAATAATACAAGCTCAACATTGCATATATCCTGCGATGTGACTATTGCAAAAGATCACATTGCGATATCAATGGTGAAACGATATATTGTGCAGCACTATTTGAACTGGAAATGAAACAAAGCGAAGTGAGAAATTTTTTTTTTGGATTGTAATAGATAAATATCGATACTTGGCATCAGAGAATCGATAATGTAATGCAGCCAGAACAAGGGCGTAGGCTTGGCATGGACAGAGGGGACGTGTCCCGACCAATATCCACCAATTACTGAAAAGTCCCTACCAGTAATTTAATCGACTTCAGAATGAAATAACGCTCCATCAACCGTTAGTAACCTAAAAGTGCACAAAGTCAAGTTCACTACGAGTTCACCGTAATACTATAAACCAAATTATTCAAACAATTAATCGAAATTCGGTTTTAATTTTGGCCTCCATGGTTATGAAAATCAATAATTGGGATAAAACAGTAAAATTGTGTCACACACCTCTCTAAATTTCTCTACATTCATACCTCCTCAAAGCTCGACTGCAGTAAAATCATGTAAATTGACTTTTGCAGCACGAGACAAGATTGTTATTTGTATTATTAAGTGTTTATTTTATATTATGAAGTACTTTAATCATGTTTTTAAACGCACAAAACAGAATTTGTGCTGTTCAATGCATGCGCTCTAAGGATGTATGTCACCAGCAATGTCAAGAGCTTATCTATGCCCTTGAGCCAGAAATATCACGATAAATCAGCATATCGATATTTTATCCAACTCCTAGTGATAATAAATTTCTGTACCTGAATCCTCTTAGACTCACTAGGAAACCTCCAAATAGAGCTATTCAAGCTATCTTGTGAAATTGTATTCGTATTGCGATACATATCGCAGAAAAATAAAATATTTTTAAATATATCAGATTTTTCCAATATCGTGCAGCCCTTGTCAAAATGTCAATTCCCACCTGAGATTTAAATTCCAATTCCAAACTATCTAGTGTTACCTTAAATAAACAGTAATTCAAAATTGTAGAACAATAAAGTCATGAAAATTGTGAAATGATAGAAAATATAAAATAATGGGATCTAAACCAAGTTTATTTAAAAAAAAGCTCATATTTACCTTGATACTACCAGCTTCATGATGTGCAAACTGGAATGCTCTGTGAAGTTCCCATATATGCTTGATGCTTGGGAACATCACAGGGCATCCCAGAATGCACCTCAGATAATCAGAACACAACTAATTATTTTTTATTTAATTTATGCATTAAACTACAGATGATTTTAATGCATTAAAAACAGATTCATCTGTGATGCATCACAATAGATTGATTTAATACATTTATTAATTTGTTTGTTTTTCCCAGTACTGGGTTGCAGCTGGAAGGGCATCCGCTGAGTAAAACATATGCTGGAATAGTTTGCGGTTCATTCCACTGTGGCAACCCCTGAAGAATAAGTGACTAAGCCGAAGGAAAATGAATAAATAAATTTTTTTGTTTTTGCAAAAATAAAAATTAAAACATAAAAAATTTAAAATTTACATGAATTCCATTTTTTTTTTAATTTAAACTTTTTATATTAAAATACTAAATATTTATTACTGTAATTGTACAGTTGTGTTTAAATGCAGATTTATATATTATATATATATATATATATATATATATATATATATATATATATATATATATATATATATACTTTTAGTTGTATTAAACCAATTAAAATCCAGATTATTTAAATCTATTATAGATTAGTTGTTTTTTATTATTTCTAATACTTTAAAATAAATTTATAAAATGTGTTACTAATAAACAATTAGTTACATTTAATTATTAGTTTATTACATAGTTGTTATATATAAAAGTATCAACATGCTTGTAATTTGTTCTTTTTATCCATAATTACAGCAGAAACAGGCTACTCAAAGATATATTTAGTCATATATGTGGCTTTCAGAGTTAAAAGGTTAATCTCTGTTCTACATTCCACATGGCATGCATTTTAATGCAAGTCATTGCTAATGCAACAACAAGCCTCATTAGTTCCCTTCTATTATTATGAAATATGAGAGACATTATTACTACTGTGAAATATTCAGAAAGCGGAAATAACACCCACAAACCACTAGAGACCATGTGTGTGTTTACAAGTTACCACAGTGATGTCAAGTAAACATGTGGCCCATCACTTCTGACTTCATGCTACTGTAAATCAAGAGCTCTACTGTAGGTTTACCTGCGCACACAGGTGAGCTGGGACTGAGCCTCTCTGGAGACAGTCTGTCATGCTCGGGGGTCTGGAGGGGTTTGGCTCTGTGACCGCAAGACCACAGTGGCGAGGATGAAGACGGAGAGGATGATAAATGAGAGGTAAAGGCTGAAGGGTCCGAGCAGCCACAGCTGGTCTGCTGTGAAGGGGAGCAGCACTGCGGGCCCAAGTGCACACCTGAGTGGGCTGAGGACGAGGAGGATACAGGTACCAGCGCGTGAGCGGTTCTGGGGTTTGTCGCGTGGACAACGATAATGGGGCTAGTTCTTGATGAAGATGATGGTGAGGGAGAGGAAGAAGCCGCTGCTGGTGTGATGAACGCAGAGGAAGTGGACGTGGCTGCTGAAACGGCACAGGAGGAAAGGGATCGCGTGGGGCTCCGGCTGTGGGCTCCGCTGCTGTGGCATTTACCGTTACCGGAGGAGGAGGAGGAAGACAGGACCGTCCGTGTCTGTAGAGGGTGCTGTGGCTGCGTTTTCAGCTGGAAGGGAACCGTGGCTTTCATGGGCAGCAGGCGACCCAGTAAATTCACTCCAGCGGCGCTGATCCCCGGGGATCCGCTCGGGCTTCCCGCGGTCACTCCAGACGTCGGAGATCCGTTTTTGCGAACTCTTTGAGACATTATGTTCGCAGGGAAATCGCGCAGAAGTCAACACAAACACTTTTAACGTGCGTTTAAGCCCGCCTGAGGTGATTAATGCTCTTTGGTGCTCGTGTCACTCCATTTAAAGACCGTTTTGAGCTCACTGACTGGCGCAGCGAGCCGTTCCGCGAGCTCGAGTAAACTGAGGGAGATTCAGAGCCACGCACCGTCAACTCGATCCAGCGCTCTGCCTCCTCGCCTCCGATTGGCTGCTCGCTCTCCACTCACAACTTCTGATTGGCTGGGAAGTGGATTCTTTAATTCCGTGAAGCACGCACATTTTATTATGAGGGAAAAGTTTGCATGGTTTCGCTGTGACGAAGGTAATTATAGTTTATAATGTAGGATAAAAGGATTTATCAATATTATTTATTAGTGTATGCTTCTCTTGAGTGTAATGGGTCTAAAAAGAGCAGTTATCAACTATGTCTGACAGCCTAATGAGACTTTTTGTCAGTTGAATGCTGTAAATTGTCAGTGAAATCCATTTAATTAAAAAATAAATAAAAAGTATACAAGGAAATATAAAAAGAAATCACGCTCTACACATAAAATCACAATATTTCATAAATTCAGTATTTACATCATATATATATATATATATATATATATATATATATATATATATATATATATATATATATATATATATATATATCAATGTTAGCAGAAGCAATCCCATTAGTGTACAACGTTAGCGCAAAAGAATATGCCATTATACTAATTTCTAATTGCTTTTTACAGTTGTTCTTATTGGCTTTGGTGCATTTCTCACAACACTATTTACATTTGCACAACAGTTAATGCATTTCTCAAAACAATTAGTCATTTGTGCACATCTCAGTAGCAGTTTCTCATTCCTTCCAACAAATTGCGAATGCCTTTGGACATGCATCAATTGCTTTCATACAACTCTCTGCTGTTTATAACATTTGCATGTCATGTCAGTCAAAATTAACTAAACTTGTGAATGCTGAATAGTCATTTCATATAAAACCAATAGTCCTCATTTCATTACTTAAGTCATTACATTTAAAAATGTTGAACTAGTTGTAAAAATCTGTAGCAAATTTTATAAAAAAATTTCCTGATAATGTCTTCTAAATTGAACAATTTCATGAATGATTTACAAACCTCTGTGTGTTGTAGGTTCAGTTCCAATATGTACTGCAATGTTGTTTACAGTTGTGCACAGCTCTACCCAAAGGAAGTTTATGTTTGTTGTAAATAAGGGTGTATTTATTCTTTTGCACAATGCTGTGAATAAATTAGAGCTGCAAAGAGCACATAAAAATGTGAAACATACATATTCAGTGTCTTGTACTCAGATACCTCACTAAATGCAGTGATGTCTAACTTTACTGTAGTTTTCAAATGGCTGTGCAAATAGTATCTAGTGCTGTCTTAAGCATTTTCAGGAAGTGTCACCAAAATCTGACTTTTTTGCATTGGAAAATAAATGTACAGAGTAAACCGTCATTATGAAAACACGACAAAGCCATTTGACTATCTTGTTCATAAACAATGGGGTCAGAACTTTTCATCTTGATGACACTGACACTTTCATTGACATCAATACTTGCTTTTGAGGAATGAGCTATCCATTTTTAACATAAAGCATTTTAAGATAGATAGATAGATAGATAGATAGATAGATAGATAGATAGATAGATAGATAGATAGATAGATAGATAGATAGATAGATAGATAGATAGATAGATAGATAGTAACATGCTCACTCTATGGTGAATAGTAATATCATGTTATGTATTTGTGTGCAAGTGTGAAACACACATGATCACTGCACTGAAGGCAAAGTAAAGTAAAGCTTTTATCTGAATGCACTGAATGAATTGAAAGCACTGTTATCTGAATTGAAACTGTTGTGTAGGAAGGAACACATGCTTTTGGTCATGATATTGTGGCTGCCTTTACTACCCTCATGTGGCCAGTCAAAAAACTTTCAGTGCGAATACTTTATATACTGTATTTATTTATTCAGATCATAACAGCTCATTTTCTACCAGGAAAAGGAGAAACAAACGACAAGCAGACGTCATCTACAGGCTTTCATTAATATAATCTTTAATCAACTGAGTAATGCAGGGTTGTACAGCAAGCGTTTATTTCTAAATGGCATTTTAAAACATCTTCTGAATAGACTAAAAGCATGAGTTATCATTTTGTTCTTTTTTTTTCTCCTCAAAGTGCTTACTTTACAAGCTGTAATAGAAAACATGTCAGTGGCTTTTTTATTTTGAACATCCGTCTAGGCAGGGGCCAATTGAAGACTTCAGCTTCAACTCTAAACTTAAATTAAACATAAAGAAAAACAGCAGCTTGTCAA
Organism: Danio aesculapii; assembly: GCF_903798145.1. Taxonomy (NCBI): domain Eukaryota; kingdom Metazoa; phylum Chordata; class Actinopteri; order Cypriniformes; family Danionidae; genus Danio; species Danio aesculapii. Next base: position 8,370,999 of record NC_079443.1, on the reverse strand, counting down.
CACAGAACCTTCATTCACTCACTCATCCAAACTCCAAAAATACAGCTGATAGTCTAAGTTTGTGTTTTAAATGGATAGTTCACACATAATTGAACATTTCCTCAGCATTAACTCACATTCAAGTGAGTTCTAGATGTTTTTTGTTGAACACAAAACAAGATATTCTGAAAAATTTTGGATAAAAGCAGCCGTTGACATCCATGCAGGGTTCATACACATTTTTACTACAGAAATTCCCTGACTTTTCCAGGACTTTCAAATAAATTTTCATGACCTAATGTTTCAAGTAATGTCTACATATACGTGGTAAATCATAAGAAACGTTTACATTTATTACAGCATATCATAAAACACGCAATAGTTTCAATTTATTTTTATATCTATGTAAAACAGATGATGCTTACACAGCACTAATAATGTGAGAGCATGTTTTTGACCAAGAAAAGATAGGAAGTAAAAACAACTAACCTCCATTCCAATATACAGATACTTGCCAAAGTAATTTTAGATGATGTTAATAGTATGTTAAACTAGTAATAATAGGTAAAACTACTTCTATAATAAAGCAGCGATCACACTGCACTATTCGCTCCATAGACTTCCATTCATAGGCATGCGAATGCGGTAGACCAGAAACGCAAGCACGCTTGACAAGTTTCGCATTTCACTGCATTCGAAAGTTCAAGCTTGGTGAATTCTTGAAATCACATCAGGTGATTGTGTGAGACCAATAGAAGATCAAAATAAGAGATTTTAAATATGGATCAATCGCTCACTTTTATTAATGTCTAATCATATTGTTTAACCCTGCCACTTTTTCCAGCGCCATACGACAGAATTTTGCAAGCACAAGCTCTAGTGTGACCGCAGCTCAAGTCACTTTGGACAGAAACGTCTGCTAAATGACTAAACGTAATTTCCATGACTTTTCCAAAACCTTGTGGGTTTTTCTGTTTTTCCAAAACCTTTCTAGGCCTGGAACATGCCATGTCAAAATTCCATGACTTTTCCAGGTTTCCCTTGAACGTATGAACCCTGTCCATAGTAGGAAGTAAGTCAATAGTGCTACTTTCAAACATTCTTCAAAATATTTATAATTTGTGTTCAACAGAAGAAAGAAACTCAAAAAAGTCTGAAACAAATGGAGGGTGAGTAAATGATGAGAGAAATTTCATTTTTTTGGGGTGAACTTCTTCCCAGCGGGCACAGAACGTCAACATTACGTCAGATTGATATTGTACCCAAACGTGGAGGGTATGTTGCATTTTGTTTGGAAATGAAAATCAGGTTGACGGCAGAACCCAACATCAGGCTGACGTCAATGTCCAACATCCATGCTAAAATCAACAAAATATCAACATTTAATGATGTTACAGCTTGATGTTGTATAGACATTTCCACCATGACGTCTATCAGGCGTTGGATTTTGGTTGCCATACCTGACGAATAAATATCAGTATTTGACGTCAATATGACGTTGGTTTAAGATGTTGGCTCGATGATGGATTTTGCTCACTTTCCAACACAACCTAAAATCAACCAAATATCAACGTTGTTTTGGACGTCAAAATAACATCATCAGAAGCTATCACGACTTAAATCTAACCTAATATTAACGTCTCATGGTGTTGTGTGCCTGCTGGGTTTAAGGTGACACATTGTTAGCCAATCGTTTGGTTTGGTTGTGTTTGATTTTGCGAGGACTTAGTTTTAAAATTCAGACTTCGACTTTTACCTAAACCACACCTGCAACCTGACAGAATTGAAAAAAAAGTCTGACTTCTCAAGGCCTGCTTCAAGAATAAACAAGGCATGTAGGCATGTTTACGCATTTCAGAACCGCCAGGAAATGATTTGGTATTCAACAGTGTGCTGTAAAACTGGACAATGGCTCTGGTGTAAACATTTTGCGTTATTAACACATAGCAGATGGACAAACTTCATTTCCAGTGACTCAAGCTTCATCCACATTCCAGCCCCAACACTTTGGTCTAAATCATAAACATTTGTTCGTGTTATTCAAATCAGCACTGGATGTTTTAAATGTCATCCAATAGGCTATTATTTCTCATTTGTGTTTGCAGTAATCCATTTGACTCCAGCATTCACGCTTAAAACTTGACGTTACTGTGTGTTTATCTTCAGATTAATCTCACAGTGATTTATTTAGTGTTGTTCTTGGTCCCGAAGCAACAGATGAAGAGTCTGTATACAGTATGTGCATAAAAATGCGCAGTATATTTACACCGCCTATATTACAAACATATATAAAAGTCAGACTGAAGCGCTGATTCGTTCGGAAAGAGGACGTGAGAAACTAAACTTGACTGTATCGCCTTGTTTCCTGACAGAAAATGCAATGGAGGGGGAGAAATCAGATGACTTCTTGAAAGTTCCCCCGGTCTGGAGTGGTCAAAGTCCAAAGATAACGCAGGCTTCTGCCAAATGGTGGTTAATCCTCACACTGATCGAGCATGGTAAGCACTCTCTGATTAAACGAATGCTATCTTCGGTTTTTCCATGGAAGCAGGGCCTTGCAACATAAGGGAGTTCTTTCCCTCATCACTATGTAATTATTTGAATGGATTGTGGCGATAGTTTTCCACAAAAATATGAGGCTGGTAAAAACATCGACTGCTGAAATGTAGATGACTAAGGATGCAGCACTTAAAGGAACACTCTGCTTTTTTATTATTAGGCTAATTTTGCTAGTCCCCAACATTTAAACAGTTTTTGAATCCATTTAGCCGATCTCCCAGTCAAAAGGGAGCACTTTTAGCTTAGCTTAGCATAAACAATTGAATCGGATTAGACCATTAGCATTTCACAAAAATTGTCTAATCTGATTCAATGATTTATGCTAGGCTAAGCTAAAAGTGCTCCCTTTTGACTGGGAGATCGGCTTCCCGTCAGACCTGGAAAATAGCTGAATGCTTTCAAAAATGCTAAAATCTAGGGGACTTGTAAAATGAGCCTATTTCCAAAACAAATAGAGTGTTCTCTGAAACTTTAACAGTTTTTAACAGTGGCACCAAATTGAAATAAAAAAGTCAGATTGTACATGACTGACTTGCAAAAGAAGGGTAAAACCACATGCATTTCCAATGTATTTGATTGAAAGCATCATTCAAATAAGATCTTACATGATTATAAACAACTTACTGATTGGATTTCATGAGAATAATAAACCCAGAGCATAAAACGGTGGTCCTGGGTACTACATAAATTAAACATTTAAAAAAATAATAACGAGGAAGAAAAATAATAACAGCTTAAATGGATAAAATCATGATTTCTTATTGTACACTATATCATGTCACCTTTGAGCTTATCTTTAACCGAGGCTGAAACCAAACTAAAATAGCTCTGAGTTTTCAGTCTGTACATACTGTATATATTTTGTTCATGGCGTATTTTCTGAAGCACACACAGCTGTTCTGGCAGATATTGGAAGTGGGTAGTCTGATGAGCTCCGTTAAGCAGAAAAACAGACCCATACATACACATTTACATACACTCTCACAGAGGTAAAACGGCACTGAGCGTGACTTGATTATTCAGTGTCTTCAGAGAGAAAGATTTCCAGCAAACAGTCCAGGTTGATGATGCCTGACGTCTAATGTAACAGAAAGAATCAAAATAAAAACGACTGTCCTTCTTGAAGCTTATGAGAAGTCATTCATTCGTCTTCCAGTACTTGAAATAACTCCTTATGATTTTGTCTTGCTTCCCTTTTGAAGAATGATGGGATTGGTGGCAAGGTAATCAGGGTATCTTCCATCCAATCCAGAACCGTTTTCAAATAAAAAAGGAAAACTAAGCAAATCGAACGTTTTTCAGTTTTTCTTTTGCTCACAAAAAACAAAAAAAAAGAGACTTTGGTTTGATTATTGTTTTTTGGTTTAGGGTAGGAAAACAGATAAACGACTTTTAAATTCATTATACACATGTAGGCGGTGCTGAAACGCCCTTTTTCCTCTGATTGGTCAACCAATTCTGAGCTCGTGACATCGCCCTCAAAATAATAGTCCTCTGCGAACCAGCACCCAGGCTTTTAGTTACTAATATTTAATTATATATATATATAAACTAAGTTTTCATATTCTGTCATTTGATCAGTTAGCAGACATTCATTGCGTATGCGTACATTAAACAAAAAATAAAAATTAGCAATATTATTACACATTTGTCATTAAAATAAGGTCATAGTTTGCTGCCAATCGTCTTGCTGCTGTGCACCTGATGCTGAGCAAAGATTTTTCTAAGCAGAACCTGACTTGCATGATTGTTTCAGAGCTACTGTAGCCCTAAATAATAATAATAATAATAATAATAATAATAATAATAATAATAATAATAATAATAATAATAATAATAATAATAATAATAATTAAAGCTGCATGCAGTGATAAAAGGGACCTCGCACCCAGGCTCACCACCACCCAATGACAGAATAGCGGACAATAATAATTTAAGCTGACATATATTTAAAAAATCAATGAGTTATGCCAAATTTCTTTCTGTCAGCAGGTGGCGCCATGACTGTGACTCAATATTGGCATGTGGATGTCTTCAGTAGAGGAATCCTATCGAACTTGTGAATTTTCAGACAGATCGGATATGGTTTGGCTGAGTTATAAGTACTTCCCCCTCCATGGCGAAGCACTGAACTTTGTCAGTCCACCAAGGACACGCCCTTCGACGAAAACTCTAGATCTTTACAAATTAACATCGCAATGGCCTTTGGACTAAACTAATGGAGCATGGATTGGATGTGATAAAAGTTGTGAGAGGAATTTGTTACACTGTAAAACATGTAATTTCCTGTTGCCAGCAGGTGGCGTTATGACTGTAACTTGTTATTGGCATGTAAACGTGTTCAGGTCAGGACTCTTATGTAAACGTGAATTTTGAGGCAGATCGGATAATGCATGCCTGAGTTATCACAACTTCCTGTTTCATGGTGAATCGTCAAAATTTGAGAGGCCGCCATGGACACGCTCTTTGCCGAAAACTCTAGATCTTCGTATCTTAACATCGTCAAGGCCTTTAGATGACAAAAAGCCAATTTTGGTGTTGATCTGATAAAATCCCTAGGAGGAGTTCTTTAAATGCCTGAAAATGGCAAAAAAAACACTTTTTTTCGGCACAGGAAGTAAAAAATATCAGGCTTTCTGTTGGGCGCTGGTGATACTTTTATGCCACACCCACTTCCGAAGCCTATAACAAACGTAAATTTTCGCCACTTCTTGGGCATGTGCAAAGTTTTGAGAGTTTTCGGGCATGTTTAGACCCTCAAAATCGCGATTTATTCCGGAGAAGAAGAAGAGAAAGAAGAAGAAGATGAAATGGAGCAATTCCAATAGGGCCTACGCACCGCACCGTTCCAGTCCTTGGTCCCTAATAATAATAATAATAATAATAATAATAATAATAATAATAATAATAATAATAATAATAGGCTAATAATAATAATTTATTAATAGTTTTTAATAGTTTGCAGGACCATATTAAGAACACATTGGGCCCTGGGACTATAACAAAGGGTACCATTTGTTTTTTTTATTTCCTCCTATCTTTATTGTTTATATATATATATATATATATATATATATATATATATATATATATATATATATATATATATATATATATATATATATATATATATATATAGCACTATTATTTTGAGGGTGAGCTTTGATTTGGTTGACCAATCAGAGGAAAAAGGGCGTTTCAGCACTGCCTACATGTGTATAATGAATTTTAAAGTCGTTCATCTATTTTTCTACCCTAAACCAAAAAACAAAAATCAAACCAAAATGTCTTTTTTTTTTTTTGAGAGCAAAAGAAAAACCAAAGAAACGTAGTTTTCCTTTTTTGTTTGAAAACAAACATGTAACGGATGGAAGACCCTAATTTAAGGTGTGGGATTATCGTTTTTACGACATTTCGCGAATGCAGTCAGGATGGTCAATTGGACACAGGATTTACACTGTTAAGTGCAGCGCTTGGAAATATAAAACTAAAGAAAACAAAAAAAAATCAAATGCGGCAAATTTTGCAAAGCAAAATGAAATTGTCATATGGAGCACCTCAAAGCTAAAGTCTATTGCACATTTCAAAATATGATACAAAAAAAAACTGAGTACACAGATAGGTACAACAAATATAAAACATATGAAGGTACTGTGGATTAAAAAGGTATTAGAGATGGAGTCAACAGATGCTAGTCTTAAAGACCACTTCATCTCAGATGCCTTTTCTTTCATAGATAGACATGATTTCGATTTCGTCCGATCTATTATGATTGTTAAATCAACACATTGTCGTTTACGTTTTAAGACCAGTCTTGGATGGTCGGAGGATCTATGATTAAGATTACGTACAAAATAAAAGTGCAACAAATAATAGAACAACCAGACTTGATTGAGAAAAGAAAGAACCAAAACAAATGGAAGCATTTTATGCCAATGTTGCTGCATAGCTGGGTTCGGTTTAAAGCGATTTCTTCAAAACAAGTCCGACAACATTAAGTGCTTGCCAATTTACGTCCCTTCAAGAGTCTGCTTTCCAAAAGTGTTTTTTTTTTCTCGTATTTCTATCCATCAGAGCACAAAAGCATAGACAAAAAAGTCTGGGCTCATCCTCAGGCGAGTTCACAGGCAGGTCATATCTGGAGGGTCGGAGGTCAGAGTGGCAGTCGCAGTTCCGCCGCCAACCAGAAACACAGCGATGCTGGATTTTGATTGGCCAGCGCTTGGGTGACCGCCTCCACTTACTGCCATCGTCGTCTGCTGGCTGTGCCCGTTGTTGTTCACCTCTCCGTCTAGTGTATCAGTAGAGACGACCCACGTAGAAGGACGCCATCTCTTCAACGAATAAGGTGTCTTCACGCGCTTTTTAATCTTCTCAGCTGATCCGGCTTTTCCCTCCTGCGACACGGCCTCATCTAAAACAGAAAAAGAAGGTCACATTTTAAAAAACATCCTTGATTACAGTCTTCCATGACAATGAGAAACAGTTGTGCGTGTTGCAATGTGCCAATCGGGAATACTAGCGGAGCTGCTCCAAACAACCCGCCCAAAGAGTAGTATTTCAGCACACTCAAATTTGTGGTTGACCTTTCCCACACTAGTTCTCTCAGCATGCGCTCGAGTCTGAATCATCAGGTTCGATCGGTTCAGATCTCCTCTCGGGTCCGCATGCGGAATGTAAACACGTGGGCAGCATGACTGTCTTTGTTTTTTCATCTTCCTGTTTAGTGTCTCCTTCAGGTTCTAGCTAACAAGCGTCATTACACTCTTTATCGCCGCTGCCAACTGAGGCTAAACGGTTTCAGGATTCTTATCAATGCAGTGGAATTTCCTTCCTTCTCCACATATAAATCCTCCACCACAAAAAGCAGGAGAGCGGGACAGAGAGAGCATGACCGGCCACTCGTCCCCTTTTCTACGAAACATTTAGCGTTTAGCAAAGCAGGATATAGTGAGCTCAGATGGGAAAACATAGACTGGCGTCCTCTTTTGGGTGGTTATTGTTTGTAGTTAGGCTGACACGCACACCAGCTCCTCCACCCTGCTCATGAGGATGCCGTTCATCAAGGATGGTTTGAGTCAGTCTTAAATCTCATAACAGGTCTTAAGGTCATAACAGGTCGGCTAGAAGTGACTTACTTAAGACTGGACTGAAAATACAGCCTTCTCTAAAATAAGATCTTGCAACACGGGCTCACTGGAAATACTTCAGCCTACATTTTTGTGAATCCACAAAAACATACTTAAACAAATGTTTTACTGCAGTTTTGAAGTTTGTGTGTGTGAAATTCTGTCGTGCAGTGCTGCGAAAAGGGGCAGGATTAAACAAGATGATTAGACATTAAAAAAAGCGCACGATTGCTCTATGTTTTAAATTTCTGTCCATAGAGGTCATGTTTTGGTCCTCGATGGGTCTCACGCAGTCAAGTGATGCGATTTCGCAGGTCAGAGTTCACCAAGCTTGAACTTTGCACCGCAGCGAACTGTGAAACTTAACGCATGACCCTGCGTTTCCGGTTTGATTCGTGTGCGTATAAATGGAAGTCTATGGGAGGAAAAGCCCAGTGTGACCGCAGCTTAATTTCAAGAGGTGCACGTGATATGATTGAGCGCGGCTGGTCCCTCATCCGTAATCAGTAACAATCCAATCAGATTGATCCAAGCCTACAAAAATAGACCGATTTCACCCTTCTGTCTTTTGTTCGTTTTGGAAGAATCCCCCCTTCCATCTCATCTCCGATTGTTGCCAGATCAGATATGGCTGGGGCTGGAAATTAACAAAATTCATTGATAGTATTTATTTAATTTACCATTAATTGTATTTTGTTAACGTCTACTCCCAACACTAAAACCAACCATCACAGTAATGTAAAAACAGTAGTTGTACTGAGTATTATTTATGTTATTGATTAAATTACCCAATAAATTGTATTTTTTAACATCCCTAACCCTTAACCCAACTGCCACAGTACTGTAAAAATCTGAATTATTGTTATCCAATGTCATAAAAATGCTGCTATATTAATGTGCATATCGCACTTCCGGCTGGTCATGTATTCTATTTAGATTTTACCCATCTCCTCCTTTTCCTTCTTTACCAGGGGGAGCTCTTGAGACCTACCTGATCTCGAACCTCCTTACAGTACATGCTAATTAACCAGGCGGGATCCCTGGGCTTAATTACTGTATCTCCGAGCTCAGGGTTCTCTCCTGGGGCAGCATGCCAAACTTGCTAATAGCGTCAAGCAATATCTAAGTGTAAACTCTCGAATTATATTTAAAGGGGGCATATTATCAACAAATAAAGGGTCATTTTCATGCAGTTCTTTACACAACAACAAATAAATACCACAAAACAACTATATGGTGTATATACTATAAGTTGTACTCAAATACATTTCCCGCACCTATATATCTCCATATAGACCACTTTTCTGGTTGCTTGTGACGCATAGCACTCAGGTTCAAGTCTGGTGAAGCACGGTTCCACAAAAGCAACAAAAGTAAAATCAAGGTAAAACTATGGTGCAGCAGTGCACTTTTCTCATTGTCGTTTAAACTTTAAGACCAGTCTTGGATAGTCGGAGAATCTATGATTAAGATTATACACAAAATAACAGCCAGATTTTAGGCAAAAAAGTATTAAATAATTCTTATTTACATAGTTGTGCTTTTTTGTTGTCAGACAATGCAACCATACTGAATATGGAGTCACCACAAATATGCTGAATATTGCTTAAATTTGGGTGCATATTATAAACATTTGACAATCACCAAAACCACAAAATAAGATAAAGACGCAGGGCTCTATTTTAACGATCTAGGCTAGTCTAAAGCAAACGGCGCATAAGCATTAAGGGAATGTCTGACGCATGGTTTAACAGGGTTGTGCTTATTCTCTTAATAAGTTATGGGTGTGTTTTGAGTATAACATGAATTAAACCGATCAGAGACTCATCTCACATTCCCTTTAAGAGTCAGTTGCGTCCCACCATGGCGCATTTGCTATTTCCATAGCGGACTTTGTAAGTGGAAAAACTGAAGGCTTCACTAGCGAGAAAACAGTTAAACAGACCATCTGCAGCATGAGAATAAAGAACAAGCCTCCTCCATTCAGCCTCTTTACCTTCTCTTTAATTTGCTTTTACTCTACTCCTTTCATGGATAAGGAAACGGTGTTGTACGCACTCCGCTGACGACATGCATTTGCCTACATATTTAATTTCGTTTTGTTAAGCACAAAGCTTTGTTTCAAAACTATTTCTAAATTCAGTTCAGCAAATTAAAAAATGAACAATAATAAGGAAGTGTGGTCAAAACACTAAGTTGTATCCAAATACACTTCCTATTCTTATGCCCCATATGGTGATGCATACGTCTCTAAAACCCGACAAGTGGACAACTTAAAAAAATCGAAATCTAAACAAATCTAATACGAATGCAAACTGTCATGAATAAACTGAAAAATACTGCCCGAGATAAAGAAGTCATGGAGGTAGTGGTTTTTATATTTATGTACAAAATAATAATTTTGTAACATTTTAATCCTTTAATTTTTTTCAAATGTGAAGATATATGTGTATTGCTGTACATCCTGTGTGTATTAAGCAATGTGTACGCATTTGGGACCTGCATAGGTGAAAAAGTAACGTGCTCTTTGCTGGACTTTGGACCAGGTTTTAGTTGGTCAATGGCGCAGTCTATTTCCATTCTTAAAAATAGCAACGAGCCAACAATGTGCCTCAACACACCTCCTTTTTAGACCGGAACACCCATGAGTCCACATAGTGGGGCAAATAGATTTGCTATTTAAACAATGTGGCACCAAACGTGAAAATTAGGCTTGTGCTAGACTTAAAATAGCAACAAATTGTGCCAAAAACGTCTCGCGCCTTATTGCGCAGGGTGTATGATAGGGCCCAATGAGTATACAGTATGTGGTAATTGCAGCTATATTTAAGTGTTAAATGATAATGAGAGAACAGAGAAAATGTCTGGCTTATTTTTTGTTTGTTAATAACCAAACAATTGTCATGGATAATAAAACAAACATCACATATTTATATACTCATTGAAATGCCTTTCTCAACAGTTTGGCCTTCGTTGGGATGTTTGTTAAAAGTAAACTCCTGCTCAGATATTTTAAACTTCACAGATCTTTACAGCCAGTATATTGGGGCATATTTACTGAATGAAAGCATTAATCTTATTCAAAAATTGTGACACTACAACCTTTGTAGAGCAGAATTTGTATATACCTATGCCTTTGCACTGCAACACCAAGTGATTCCACAGCCAAGTTAAAAGTAGGTCTCACCCAAAAGAGAGGAATCCTGGGAAGAGGCCGACAGGTCCAGTGAGTTTGGCCGCTCAGGTCTCCTGGGTTTAGGTGGTCTCATTGGAACCCCATTATCCCGTCCATCTGGTGCCCCCGATAGGCAGGTTAAAGCCTCCATCTGGGCGTCTTCAGCAGTGAGCGCACAAACCGTGGCAGTGTTGTGAATGTTGCTGTTGTTGTTATTGGAGTTGGTGCGACCGGAGTGATCCCGAGCCGCCGGCTGCTCTCTCCTCAGCAGGGGCTCATGTTCATCAGGGCTGGAGTTGATGTTAATGTTAAGTCGGCTGTCCTCTCCGCTCAGCTGGCTCTGCAGCAGAGGAGCACCACCTTCACCCTGTGGCCCGGCGGGGTTCGTGTTTCCAAACGCATCAGATGAGCTGGCACCATTGCCCACTCCATATCCATTTACCACGACCACTCCAGCACCACTGCGCACACTGGGTCCATTGTTGGTGACGGTGGCCAAGTGTGGCTCGACGGCCACCACAGTGTTCATCTTGGCTACACCCGTCTCCACCTGCTTCAGGTTGGACTTGTGCTTCCCGAACTTCAACCGAGACGTCGAGGACTCCCTTCCAGGATTTTTGGTGTTGAGTGGTAAGCTAGTGGGCCTCTTGGGGAGATTCTGCTGTTTGGGGAGAGGAAACATGGCTGTGGGAGTGTCGCTCATTCCACTGTTGCCCACCCCGAAATCTGCTTGTCCACTGCTTGCAGATCCTCCGGTCACTTCTGCTGCGAGTTTAATCAGTGGGTATAAAAGACTGGTGCTGCCTGAGCTGAGAGGATCAGGGGCGCTGAACTGCTTCTGTGAGTGCTCCATCAGATTCTCATCAGAACTTTCTTTCAGGTTCTTGTCCACCTCTTTGGGGTCCAGTTTGGTGGTCTCCAGATCTTCCTCTGTGAGTTGAAGGCACACCGGTACGCTTCCTCCGGCTCCTGTGTCCTCCGAGTGGCCCGATTCGGAGATGGTGGTCATGATGGTACTGGGCGTGAGGCCTGTTGTGGTGGTGGTGGTGGACAAACTTGTGCCGCTGGTTTCAGGACTGGGCAGTCGAGCTTGCGCCTGAGCTTGCTGTCTTTCGTAGTTGATGGAGTTTCTGTTCTTCTCTCCGGTCGCTGCAACGCCCCCACTGATGCCACTCACGCCAACGCCACCCACAGAGGAGGTGCCAGATGTGGAGACGTCGCCTGGGAGGTTCTTCACCATGCCCTCATGATCCTCAATGTAAGAGGATGAAGAGTAATCTGGGTAAGAGCCCATTTTAGGTGCCCGGCGGCTGTGGGTCAGATTCCTGCGATTATGGAGATAACAGATGGTTCATTTAATTAAAGGTGTTGGATGTATAAGATAATGTACAGGTCATTATTGCAAAAATCAAGCCCGACAGGGTGATCAGAATCCTCTTGAGGATTGTTTTGTAATTACTAGATTATATTAAATTATTCTACTAATTTACACACACATATTTAAATCAATGCATTGTTTTCTGTAATCAAGTAAACAAGATGATTTTGAGGCAAAAGCTACAAGATCCAGTTCTTAAAAGTCTTGTGAACAAATATTATTTGAGTTATTCAGTGACTTCAAAATTGTAGTTTTACACTAACTATGCGTAAACATTTCTTTCTCAAAAACACAATCATGTACATGAATGTTACTAACATATGATTGTAGCCCAGTTTGTGCTGTTTACAGTGGCATTAAGCTGGATTTATACTTTCGCCTGGCACTGCATCGCGCACCTCCACTGACTGCGCACGCACCTCACAAAACGGACGAGGCTTTTTACACTTGCTGCATTCGCCGTTGTGATATTCTTTAAAACAACAGGGGGGCGGTCAAAAGAAACTGCCAACAATTTCTAGCCAAGAATTATTGATCATCTAGTTATCTCTATGATCACGGATCATAAAGGTGTCTTTACAGTCGTACCTGTTTCAGATAAAATCTCTTCAAAGTGTTTTATATTAAACTCGAATCAAACGCGGCGTCGCAAGCATTTTTTGCTCGAGTCTCAAAAAAAATCAAGTGCTCCGCCAGCCAAAATCATGTTGCGCGCACCCAAAGCAAACCTCCGCAAACACAGCGATGACGTCACATTTGCCGCACACACTCAAGCAAACTAGCGGACGCATCGAGTATAAACCAGGCTTAAGACTATGACCACTTATATGTTTATAAGTAACTGAAAAAAGCACGTATGTCAAGGCGCATCAGAACTTCTTCAGGCCCCTAAAACACCCTCAGACCCCAGACGGTTAACAGTACATGATTTCTAATTTTATGGGCTATATGCACACAGACTTTTAGTTTTCAGACAGCCAGCTCAACGTCTTTCTGTTACTAAATCGCCACGTTTAAGATCAGTTTTCTTTAAAAAAACAATGATCTTCACTGCCTAATTGATATACAATATAAAAAGGGTCTCAGACTGGACAAGAAGCACTGCATTAAATTCAGTTTTTCCCTGCCATTTCTATAAAATATGGAAATGTATTTTACCCCAGCATTTTCAATAAAGTGTCTTGAACTACTTAACGAATGTTTGTGTTTATTTAACTGATGTGTTTTAATTCCATTATGATGTCGATGCTGTAAATGGAACCTTATAGAATTTAAAATAGTCACATTAAGCTTTCACCAAAAGTTTACTGTTGGCTAAAAAACACTTGCTGTGCATATTGCCGATTGGTATTTTTCTGATTTAAAAAAAGTGATTTAAAATGTGATTTCTTTTTAAATAAAAGGTATTTGCTTTCCATGTTTACAGGGTTGCACAACAATCTGGCAAAAAATATAATAGTACCAATATCCGGCACAAAATATAAAATATATATTAATAATACAAAATGCTCAACCAAGGACTATTCATATAATAAACATAGTGAGAGCATTGATCAGACCTCTCGTTCTGCAGTGCTGTGCTCATGGGATTGATGGTGGGACTGACAGGTTTGTTCCTTTCCCAAATCAGCAGCAGTTCTGCCATCCGCTCCTCTGCACACTGCGCTGTCAGACGAGCCTCTGCATCCTGATCCCAGCAATCCTCCATAGTCTCCTTTAGAGAGCGCACAGCCTGGAAGAGAAGAGTGAAGAGCGATGTGTTAAAGCAGGCATGCCATATATTATTATAACATGTTTTAGATGGTTGCTTTAAGTGAAAACTAAGGTGTTCTGCACTGCATCAAGCAGGATTCAGGCCATCAGCCTATAGTGCTGGGTGATATGGCCCAAAAATGATCCCATTTTCATTTTGAGCACAAAGACATGTGCTATATGTGATTTAGGTAGGCTAAATTGTCCGTTGTGTATGTGTGTGAATGAGACTGTTTGGGTGTTTCCCAGTGATGGGTTGCAGCTGGAAGGGCATCCACTGCGTAAAACATACAGTATGCTGAATAAGTTGGCGGTTCATTCCGCTGTGGCGACCCCTGATTAATAGAGGGACTAAGCAGAACAGAAAACGAATGAATGAATGACAATAGGCAAAAATATACTGTATGGGCCAACATTATAATTTTTTCTTTTATGCCAAAATCATTAGGATAAAGATCATGTTCCATGAGGATATTTTGTAATTTTTACAAAATATCCAAGATTTAATTTTTTTTATTAGTATGATACAATGACATTGACAATAATTTGGACAACTATGAAGGCAAGTTAAAGTTGTCCAAAATAAACTCTTATCACTTAGATTATTTTGAACCCTCAGATTAAAATAGTTGTCATTTCTTATCATATCCTAACAAAAGGATACATCAATGGCAAGCTTATTTATTCAGATTTCAGATAATAAATGATTATTGTTTTCCAAAAAATGACACTTATGACAGGTTTTGCAGTTGGTCACATATGGTCATTTAAATAAACATATTACCCAGATGAATATTCTACAAATCTAAAAAAGGTAAATATATTTGTAATAAATTATTAATATAATTTGAATTGTATTTATTTGTTTGTTTATATAATAATAATAATAATAATAATAATAATAATAATAATAATAATAATAATAATAATGATAATGATAATATTATTATTATTATTATTATTATTATTATTATTATTATTATTATTATTATTATTATATATAATAATATTATTATTATTATTATTCATAAAAACTGCATTGCTAATCATGGAATAGCCTTCAAACAGAATCTTCCGCGGCACTGTGTTTCTGTTCATGATGTCCCAAATAAAAGATCAGCATGTTTGATTTTTTTCAGTTCCCCTTAATAAGCCGATAATAGAACAGAAACTTGTCTGTACACAGCTTTTAAACATGGTTTTTAAAAACCAATCTAATACATTATAGTAGTAGTAGTCATTGTGGTGGTAGTAGTATTAGTAGTGGTAGTTGTATTATAAGTAGTAGTAGAAGTAGTAGATGTTGTAGTAGTAGTAGTTGGTGTAGTACTTGTAATTATTATTATTCTTATTATTGTTGTTGTCGGAGTTATTACAGTTGCTTTTTTTTACTGTCATTATTACTATAATTACATTACTATCATTGTTGCCACTCCTTAACACTGATTGGTTTCTTTCTATCTGTGTTATTTATTTATATGTTATTTGCTTCATTTATTGACTGTTATGCATGTTGTTTATATATATATATATAATTTTTTTTTTTTTTTTTTTTTTTCTTCTCTCTTATGTATGTACTCTGACCTGTCCACCCAGTTACCTTTACATGCACACACAAACACGCACACGAACACACAGTCTGCCAGTACCTGACTGTATAGCTGTTGTTTTTTGTTTCGATTTGTTGTTTTGATTTCTTTGTATGTGATCCCAATTTGTGTACCTCTTGCATATAATAATAATAATAATAATAATAATAATAATAATAATAATAATAATAATAATAATAATAAAAACAATCTGGTAATTAGTTGTGACTTCTTTATGAGACTCTCTCAGCCTGATGTCAAATTATTTTCATGTGCAGACTTAAAGGTCTGTTCGAATCAGAAGTATAAGCACTATTAACAGTGATTCTTGTCGTCTTAACACTAAATAATAGATGCACTTTGGCAAGCAAAATCCAGTTTTAAAAGGTTCAAAATGGTTGACTATAACAGTTAGTGCTTCTCTAATGATGTGTCAGCTGATCCTGCAGCAATAATCTGACTGAGCAGAATGTGATCGTCTCATTGGCTCACCAGGCTGTTCTCCTTCCAGGCTTCTGGGAACTTGGGTCTCTGTTTCTCTCTGGACACCAACACCTGCATGTCCTCAAAGGACGGGTGGTTTCCCGCCTCGGCCTGGAAGGCCATCTGGTATTCTGGCACTGCCTCTCCTTCAGAAACAAAGGAAAGTCAGTCAGTAAGGAGACCTCCACATGCCGCCATGCACTACAATTACTGCCTCACTTTTGCATTAACATAATGAACAGGACTTAGCTGTGACCTAGTGGTGCAGCCTAGTGGTTAAAGGGGCACTACACTTTTTGGGTTGGGAATAGACTTAATTAAAGTCCCCTTAAAGTCTAACAGTTCAACCGATTCATTCGGCCAATCTCCGGGTCTGGTGGGAGCACTTTTAGCTTAGCTCAGCATAAATCATTGAATTAGATTAGACCATTAGCATCTAACTAGTGTATAGTTCCTTGACATATCAGCTGAGAAAATAGGAAGATTTCAGTTTTTGCCAGTTTTAGGACACAAAGTAATGACAGAGGAGTCTAGTTATAAACAATAAACAATGATTTATGCTAAGCTAAGCTAAACTAAGCTAAGCTAGGCTAAAAGTGCTTCCACCAGACCTGGAGACTGGATAAATGAATTCAAAAGTTGTAAAACTCAATTGTTTAACTCTAAGGGAGTAGTAAAATGAGCATATTTCCAAATAACGTGTAGTGTTTATTTAAAAGCATGATGTTTAATTGTTAAAGAGGACAAATGAGGTTGCTAAAAACATTATTGAGTACATTTGGTGCATAATGCAATGTGTTAACATAGTTTAAAGTTTAAATAAACATATATTTTTCATAAATTGTTGTAACTCGTTTCTGCCCTGCTCGTTTCAACACATTTTTTAATCATTTATTTCTTGTTTTTATCTTTTATACTTGTTTTTTTATTTATTTATATGTAAAGCACTTTGTATTACCATTGTGTATGAAAAGTGCTATATAAATAAACTTGGCTTGCCTTAAAACCCATCGATTTTTACAAACCTCATCATTCTGAAAAGCGTTGTGTGTGCTCTGATTGTGATTGGCTGAATACCTTAAGCAGCTGCATCAACAATACTAGAACGAGTTATGCCTTTTATTATTTGCATACACTTTAATGGATGTACATGTTTTAACAATCTTCTCATTGACTGATGTAGGTTTAGATGTGGTAGCATGCTTGAACAAGGTGTTTAGGTCGACGTGGATGAGTTGTAACTTTTATAAAGAATATCTCTTTGGGTTTTACACTTCAGTGTTTAAAACTTTTATGGATATTATATATGCACAGACAGCATGAAACACTTCAAATATAAAGGAAAATGTTGAAAATGTATAATTCGACCCCTTTAAAGGGCTATTTACACCTAGAATGATAACAATAAATTTAAATATAATAACAACTAGGGCTGTACCATATTGGAAAAATCAGACATATTCTGTTTTGCTGCGATTATACATATATCACGAGATTTCATTAATTTAGATCGAATGGGAGGATCAAGTCTTTTTCTATGCATTCCATCTGCATAAAATAGAATAAATTACAAGCATTTAGGAATAAAACAGAGCAAAAAAGGTCAAATAAACAGTGCTTCATGGTTTTCTGGAAGGTCTAACAGTATTCAAAATACAAAAATTGAACAATTAAATGCAAAATAATATGGCTATCATTTTATAAATAATTAAAAAATAGATCATCTAATCTTATGACAATAACCATATTTGTGTCCACATCAGCAAACAATGTTTATTTTTAGTTTATTGTTATTGTTTTTTTGTATTTACCCCCTTATAACCAGCAGGTGTTCTCAGTGTGCTACGTTCCTAGTGCATCTGACCAGTAAATCCAGCTCGTGTAATCAATCAAATCAAACAGTAAATTTAGCAATAGAAGTCAGTGTAGTGGAATAAAAACAAAACTATTTTTGCCCAGCATTTTCAAATGAGGCACCCCAAAGTTGCTAAATCTAGCACTAGATTTCTTTGATTGTTTTATTTTTATACTTAAATTTGCTAGCCTAGCTTCTATAGCTTCCAGAATTGTAGCATTCCTAGTTTTCAAGATAGTTATTACCTATAATTGTCTTAGACATAATAATAATAATCTTAACATCAAGCAGTATGTATCTCAACAATGTCATTTTTTGCAAGGAAGAAAAATCTCTGTGAGGATTTCAGTGTGCTGTTACGCTCGTTAATAAAAGTTAAAAATCACAGACCCTAAATACCGCAGCTGCCATCATGAAAGCAATGCTTTTTCTAATAAATCCTTTTCTAGTGCGAAATATCAAGACAATTACAGTCAGGTTTCAAAAGATTTCTTACCTCCTGCTGTGAGCAATGTTCCCACTAGTATGCAGGATCCATAAATCTCTTTGTGAGACCTACAAATTATTTTGTACTATAAAAGGTTATGTATTATGTATTTTATGCTATTATAGGGTGGAGGAACTACAAATTGGGTGTTTTTCTTTGCCTTCTTCTCAATCATTAAAAGCATAGCTGTGGATTATCCAGCATATGCCATAAAAAAGTTGTAAGCACTGATGTTTCTAGTGTAAAAAAATGGGTCAAAGATGTACTGTAATAAAATAAAAATTAGTAATTTAATACAAAGATATACAAAGAAATTATATTAAAAGTAAATTAT
Organism: Danio aesculapii; assembly: GCF_903798145.1. NCBI lineage: Eukaryota > Metazoa > Chordata > Actinopteri > Cypriniformes > Danionidae > Danio > Danio aesculapii. The sequence goes on along the minus strand of NC_079443.1, from coordinate 8,352,279 downwards.
TGTTACTGTCAGGAATGTTTTCTAGTAAAGCAGTGTCATTTATTGTTCTTTTTAATTAAGTAACAATTGTATTTTGCCTTTAAAATTGTGAGGTAACAATTTTATGAAGCTACACACAGCAATTCATTTTGACACCCCTAATAACCCCTATATATATAGGGTTGTCAAAATGAATTGTTCTTTTGCTGCACCGCCATGCAGTTGTGGACAATTTGGTTCATTAATAGATCATCACCAGTTATTACATACTGACGTCATTTATTTTATATGTACTGTTTGTAAGGTAACTTTTCCTCTCATCTATCGCTATTAAAGTGATACTTGTGTATCCACGAGTGTGTCTGTAGAGCGAGTTTTGTCCACAGCGTCTATCATGGATCAGCTGTGATAGCTGCACAATGTGTGCTTCATTACACCCATATAGACTGTTACCGCATAGTTTTCAGTGTCCGCGTCATTCATCGGTGAACAGCACTGACAGTTTTAGAGCCAATAGCAGCCTTTTCTGTTGAGCGAGTGAACACAATGACCAATCATAGGGATGTAAGAACATGCTAGACAACGCTCAAAAAGCAAGCGGGATAATATTTAAGTTGTGATTTGTATTTGCATTTTGTTTGATACATTCAAAGAGTGTTTTTTTTGAGCAGGTAAAATTAAAGGTGTAGTTCATATATCTGACTGCTTGTGTTAAAAGACAAAACTACATTACAAATAATATACAGGGTGATTCAAAAAGAATACCACAACTTTGAAAATCTGTATTTAATCAAATAAACGTGATGGAACCTTGGGTAATTAATTTTTTTCAGTATAAATCAATTTCACAGATGTTCAATATGACCCACTCCAGACACTCGAGTGACATCAACCAGAAAGTTGTGGTATTCTTTTTGAATCACCCTGTACTGTATAAATATAAATATATTTAAACATTTTAATTTAGGAATTCTTTTGTTTTAAAGAAAAATATATAATTGTGGATGAAAACCATCATCAATGCACCTTGATGCACCGAGATATCCAATTGAACTGAATCGATGACATGAAAATTGTATCCGAACCGAACTGGGAGACCAGTTTAATAAGACCAATCTGATCCTGCGATGTGGCTATTGCAGATACACACATTGCGATATCAATTCTCAAATGATATATTGTTCAGTGACATTTTTAGTTTATAGTTGATGTTTTTTTTGTATTTGCCCTCTTGTAACCAGCAGGTGTACTCTGTGCTTCATTCCTAGTGCATCTGACCAGTGAATCCAGCTTGTGTAATCAATAAAATCAAACAGTGAATTTAGCAATCGAGGTCGGTTTACTGAAATAAAAACAAGACAAACAATTTTTGCCCAGCATTTTCAAATGAGGCAACACAAAGATGTTGGAACTAGCACTGGATATTAAGGTACTTTTATTTTTATACTAAATTTTCTAGCCTGGCTTGCATAGCTTCCATGTAACATAGAGTACCTACAGTATTTGTGGTTTTCTTTGAGCAGGTAAAATTAAAGTTGTGGTATTCTTTTTGATTCACCCTGTACTGTATAAATATATTTAAACATTTTATTTCAAGAATTCTTGTGTTTATAAGAAAAAAATATAATTGTGGATGGAAACCGTCATCAATGTACCTTGATGCACCGAGATATCCAATTGAACCGAATCGATAACATGATAATCGTATCCGAACCGAACCTGGAGACCAGTCTAGGTTCACACCACATATACTAAAAACATTTAAATGAGAATTTTATCAGGCTCTTGTGTGTAGGTTCAGTAATTTCACTTTTATGACGTTGAATTGGTTCTATTTATTGCCTTTAAATTGTATTAACTGAACACAAAATTATTACTTGTAAAACAGAAGTAGAAATGTAGCATTTAACTCTATTCAATAGGATGAAATAAATCATGTAAATTCATATGAAATTCATGTAAACTCCCATGATTCCACAACCTTTCACGGCATCATCATTAAAAAAGCAACATCTAGTAGCAGAACACATATATAATGTATATAATGTGGTTTTAATAAAAAAAAAAAACATGAAAAAGAACATGAAAATTCTTACATGAAAAATATTAAGACAATTAAAGTGTACATCTACCTAATTTTAACAACACTGAAAAAAGCCTACTACTACAGGCTTTATCCAGCAGCGCATCTGCATCTTTGCTGTTATTTCCTCACCTGGAAAAAGGTCAGTGCACCTCATGAAGGTCTCCCAGTAGATGAGGCCGATGGCGTACATGTCCACCTGTTTTAATGCAGACTCGCAGTCCCTGAGGTTCACGGCTCCCTCCAGCACCTCCGGAGCCATGTAGCGGATCGTGCCCACCTACACAGCAAAACAGGGCAGATGCGAGGTCACAAGTGCTCTTACATTGCTTTGAGTCAGCAATCGTGGACAAGTAACTCCCCATCATGGCTTATAAATGGGTCATGTGCAATAAAAAGAAAACTCATTTCAGCGGCTTCAGTTTGTTCTGACCTCACTGATGGCAGCGTTTTCCTCTTCTCCAGGCCTAACCAGACGATTTCCAGTCAGCTTCATGGACAGACCGAAGTCGCTGATCACACAGGTGCCATCGTTCTTCACTAGAACATTCCGGCTGTTTAGATCTCGGTGGGAAATGGCAGGTTTGTATATATCTGTGAAGGAAAGTTCATGTGAGGAAATGGTGGTTTCATATCACGGTTTTGTAGCGTCAAACTCGAACAGATGTCTTCTTTTTTAAAGGCATGTGTGGAAGAATCTGAATATCTTTGTACACACTGTATACTTTTAGTCAACAGGAAATCTTTAAACTGATTTTAAAGATGTATATTTCAAATAAATGCTGATCTATTTACACTTCTTCTCATTGAATAATCCTAATCACGATATTCATAATATTACCTATTTAAAACAAGGAGAAATACTGAATTGAAATATTAAAATTAATTGATTTATTAAAATATTAATGGATTTATTTATTGTAATCAAGACTGGGTAACACGTAAAAATAATGGTCCATTAGTTAATGTATTCACTAACATGAATAAACAATTAATAATACATTTATTATGGTATTTATTCACCTCTGTTACTGTTAGTCGTGTTTTAGTTAGTTGTATTCAAAATAAATAATGTTATCTAGTTAACTCACAGTTCATTAACTAATATAAGCAAGCGCAACTTTGGATTTTAATAACGGATTAGTTAATGTTGAACTACGATTAATATATGCTTTACTACATTATTCATACTTAGTCAATGTTAGTAAATGCATTAACGAATGGACTGTTTTTCTAAAGTGTTACCAAACATTGCATAATGTTGTGGTAAATCCAGCTTAAACTAATAAATTAACTAAATTGCAGTTTAACATACAATTAGAGCAAGTGATTTATATTTATGTATATATTTTACATTTAATTATATGTACCTACTAGGCCTGTGCAATTGAAATCGAATCGCAATTTGAAACGTTGCGATTAGCTAATCACAAGAGGCTGCGATATGAAATATATATGTATTATTTAATTTCCCCCGCCCAGAGCAAATGCATGACTGCCGTCTGTGTGTGACAAGTCTTACAGGCTAATTGATTGAGCACACATTCGATCCGCTCAATCAGAATTGCATGACCGAACTATGCAGAACGCCCACAATAAAATAAAAACAAACAAACAGAAAACCGCGGATGAGTGGGATGATGCCATCTGCCACTTCAGAAGCATTAATAGACTAATTAATATCATCGAAAAACAGCACATCAGTAATATGGGAATATTTTGGTTTCAAAGTCACAGACACCAAAACAAAACAGGTCATTTGTAGGAGCTGTCGCGGAATTGCTGCCAGCACGAGGAAATATAACAACCAGCACCTAAATTGACAACAAATTTAAATCGCAAATCAAATTAAAATCACAATATCTGTTAAAAAAATTACAATTAGATATTTTCCCCGAATAGCACAGCCCTAGTCCCTACTAGAATTCAAGTAATTATATTTCACTACTATATTTCATTACTGTTATGTACTGTATATTCTGTGTAAACAAATGCTGCCATAATGTGGAGTCAGCAAAGTTTTGTTAGTCTCCATTTTACTATAAAGTATTGCATTATTGTGTGACACTGAATAATGGAGTAATAATGTCAGAAACTCAGCTTTGAAAAATACATTTAGGCAAGCAAATGAGGTGAATGTGTATTAAAACACTCCATTATGCTGTTCACAATCATGTACATTAAAAAAACTTATATTAAAAATACAAACTTCATCCTATTTTTTTCCTAGTTAAAATATATTTCAAGACAAATATATATTTAGATTGAGTCAAAAAGCTAAACATGTTTGTTCTTTTAATTAACTATATTAACCTTGCCCCAAACAGTAGTATACAATATAACTGCCCCTTTACAAACTGAATAAAATTCCTTCACTGGAAACACCCATACAGTACATTATTTCTGAGAAGTTTTCACAAACTTTCCTAGTATAGGGTTGTGCCTGGAAGGGCATCCGCTGTGTAAAACATATGCCCGATTAGTTTGCGGCTCTTTCTTCTGTGGCAACCCCTGAAAACCCCTGGGCTAAGTCGAAGGAAAATGAATGAATGAAGTTTTCACAAATCATTACACGACTCAACCAGCAGAGGGCGCTAAGAGACGAATGTGCTATGGATAGGATATGTGGATGAATACTCCCATACCCCCCCCCCCTCTCTCTCTCTCTCTGTCATCCTCAACCCGCTGTGTGTCTGCCTCTAAAGTTCAGCTAGTAATGAGGGCAGCGGCAAGACAGTATGCACCACGACTGCACCCAGATCAGCGCATAATAACTCCAGATGCAGAAAGCCGGTGGACGGCTGCTCTCAGATCAGTGGATAATGAGACAGCTAAAAGGGAAATGAACTTGAGATATGATGAGCCGCAGACTGTCTGCTGATCTCTGGCGACGCTCCAGAGAAACACAAGGAGCTCGACATACAAATTAGGGGAGTGTTTTCTTTTATAGCACCTCATGCTGCTAGCCCTTTAAGGCAAGACACTGCAGCTAAAATCATCCTTTTATAAAGAAGATTTAAGGCTATTTAGCTTCCATCTCATGTACTCCTTTAGACTAGTAGCGAGAAAACATCCAAAATGTGAATGTGAATTAAGCAGTTTAATCTACTGTAGTGACACCATCTACCAGCAGGTACACATCATCATAAGATGTAAATATTTGGTTAGATTTAGGTGGTGACATCAGACGACCAAAATTCAATGTTTAGCCAGCATCTAAGTACAACGTTATTTTGACATCCAATAACGACATCAAATGACGTTAATATTTGGTTGATATTTCGGTTGTGTGGGAAAGTGACCATAATCCACCGCAGAGCCAACATCTTAAACCAACGTCATATTGATGCCAAATACTGACATTTATTCGTCACGTATGGCAACCAAATGTCTGATAGATGTCACAGCGGTAACGTCCACATAACGTCAAACTGTAACATCATTATAATGTTGGTAAAAAAGATGTTGATATTTGGTTGATTTTAGGTTGGATGTTAAACATTGACATCGGACTGACGTTGGATTCTGACGTCAACCTGATTTTCATTTCCAAATAAAATGCAACGACCCCATGGTGTTGAGGTACAACGTCAATCTGACGCCATGTTGACGTACGTTGCCTGCTGGGTTGCTTTATGCACTCTAAAAACATTCTGGGTTGTTATAAACCAATGTTGGATCGAATATATACAACCCCAATTGTTGGGTTAAAAACTGTCATTTAAATTGAATTGAAAAAAATTGACTCAACATTGCGTTTGTCGATGTTTGACCCAACATTCGGTTACAACAAACCAAAAAAGTGTGTATTTTGTAGCCTTTTTTATTCACATCTAAAATACCAATCAGGGAACATAAACAGAAGCTCAACCACAAGGTTAGATTTAGGTGGTAACGTCAGGTGACCAAAATGTAATGTTTAGCCAGCATCTAAGTACAACGTTATTTTGACATCCAATAACGACATCATATAACGTTGATATTTGGTTGATTTTTAGGTTGTGTGGGAAAGTGATCATAATCCAACGCCGAGCTAACATCTTAAACCAACGTCATATTGATGTCAAATACTGACATTTATTCGTCACGTATGGCAACCAAACGTATGAGAGAGGTCACAATGGTAACGTCCACGTAACATCAAACTGTAACATCATTAGATGCTGATATTTGGTTGATTTTAGGTTGGATGTTAAACATTGACATCAGACTGACGTTGGATTCTGATTTTCATTTCCAAATAAAATGCAACGACCCCATGGCGTTGAGGTACGAACATATACAGAAGCTCAACCATGCATGTTTGACATGCAAGAAGAAAACTTTTACGTGTGCGAATTTGAATGCTGGAAACACTACATAAATCTAAAATATTACTGTTGATGGCCAGTAGACTGCATATTTATTTAGTAGGGGTACCATGTTTTTAAATGATTTATTTATATATATGCCAAATATGAAATGTGAGATGTCTCTGTGAGTGTATATGCTTCAAATTTCCCTACGAAGACAACTAAAATTAACTAACTAACTAACTAACTAACTAACTGAAATTCAATTTGTTTATTTATTGTATCAAGTAATTTCATCTATTCAGATTTAGAAGGTCTTGGTTAGATAAAACTGCTCAATTCATACAATACTGCCAAAGCACCTGGCTATCGATCACCAACATTTATCTTTTTATTCTGTCATGGTAGTCCCTCAATGATACATCATACAAAGCGTTGTTGTCAGTTGTCAGAACTCCACTAAGCTTTCATCCATTTAATGTCCACCTAGCAGCACAGTCCTCACTCATTTATTTGCCATTTTACATCCTGTGTATGGACATGATTCTGCGCTTCTATTGGTCAGCGGTTACAATTTTGATGGAACATGTCGTGGACTACGGGAAAGAAATAAACATGTTAGGCTGCATCCAAAAATTGCATACTTCCATACTACAAAGCAGTACGCAAGTGAGTAGTATATAGAACGTACGGGAAGGAAATGAAAACATGCCAGGCTGCGTCCAAAATTGCATATTTCCATACTATATGCTTTAAACTGCTCACACAGTCACAGGGCTAAAAATACACACAAATGATACAGTTTTTGGTCAATATATGGTTAAACTTAGGAATGATTTCCTCAAATCATGAATGTTTTTAAGGGTGGCTCCTGGCCAACTATAATCCTGACTTTACATTGTAGATCGTGTCATGCTGTAACAATATATCATGTCTACTTTAAAGGACTTCTTAAAAATAAAACTCAAATTAGACTCAAATAAATAATTCTAATTAAAAAAGTGTAAAAAACTTTCGTGCGGCAGTATTTAATTTTGTCCATCTTAATCTTTTTTTTTTACATAAAAATCCTCTACACACTTCCAGCTGTGAATCTGTAACATCTACACACTCGGCATTCTTATAAATACACGACATCGTTCTGTTAAACACAAAGATGCATCATGAAAAATGAATAGCGTCTGATTCATGTTACAGAAAACAGTCTGTCTGACCCAGATGTGCAGATTAGAGAAGCAGCTTCTAGCCAAACTGGCTGGTCAAATGTCTTTGGGTGGATTCACGCAGCTTTTTTTAACTCATGTGGTCAGAAGCACATTCATTCTCGTCTACAGACTTGTTGAGAGCCTTGCATTTACAGTACAGCAACAAGAATCATTTATAACGGCACATTCACCTTGCCCAAGACTGTATTCAACCTCAATTTTTCTTCTACACGACTTTATTAACATGTTTGTCATATATCTCCTGAACACATCTGCGCCTGCAGGGCATGTTATGATTTATTATATCTCCCACTAGACTTCGGCTAAATTATATGCCAATCAAACTCACTGGCAAAGTCTGTTGACACCAAAAATGAAAGATAACAACTTGCTTCTTATGTGAAGACTTAAAACCCAGACATCAAACGTTTTTTAGCGGAATTTTGAAAAGCGATTAATTTCTGATCATCTTCAAAGTCTCCAAGTGGTCGGATGAGTCGTGTTCATGTATCTCAACTGATACAAAACTCAAAAAGAGGCAAGATTTATTTCTTAATTATTTGCCATTATAAGCTGAGCAGAGCGGTGTGACTCCATTTAGTCGCTACAAGTTAATGCCGGATCATTCATTCATTTTATCTTTTCGGCTAATTCGCTTTATTAATCCAGGGTTGCCACAGTGGAATGAACCAATAACTTATCCAGCACATGTTTTACACAGCGGATGCCCTTCAAGCCGCAACCCATCACTGGGAAACATCCATACACACTCATTCACACACAAACACATGGACAATACAGCCTACCAGATTCACCTATACCACATGTGTTTTGACTTGTGGGGGAAACCGGAGCACCCAGAGGAAACCCACGCGAACACGGGGAGAACATGCAAACTCCACACAGAAACGCCAACTGACCCAGCCGAGGCTCAAACCAGTGACCTTCTTGCTGTAAGGTGAACATGCTACCCACTGTGCCGCCCCAATGCCGGATCAAGTAAAATAAATACTGGAATGCAAAATATCTGACAAATATCTGACATTTCCCAAGATCTGGCTTAAATTAAGCACTGATATATGCTCATTTGTGAAAATAAATAAATAAATAAAAATAACTGATAACACTTTAGTTTAATTATCATTTTTAACAATTAACTAGAATCTCACAGCCTTCCTGTTATTGGTTGTTTATTTGTACCTACGTATATAGTACATATTCTGCATAATCTTTTTCTACATCCCTAATTCTACCCAATACCTAAAATTACTCACTACTGTAATAACTATAAGCAGCAAATTATTTATTGAGGCAAAATTTTTTTCCAGGATTCAAAAGAACATGTATTTATACAAAACAGACTTCTTTTGTAACATAAACGTCACAATTCAATAAAAGTTCTCCTGAATAAAAGTATGCATTGCTTTCAAATAAAACTATTTCTACAGAAGCTTATGAAGATGTGAAACCTATCAGGGTCAGACGATTGTTTTGTTTTCATTAAATGATAATGCATTCCATGATACATTTTTTGTAACTAATTAATTCCAGAGATTTTTTTATTTAAAATACCAATAACACTTCACCTTCAAACTCAAATATAAAGGTGTTTTTCAGCAATAAGGCTTTATTCTTTTGAATGAGTAATCAAATACCAAATGTTCCAGAAAATGTGGCTTCTTTTAATCATCTGAAATGTGTAATGACTAGTGAGAATTTGTGCATTTCCCACACACCACTTGTTTCAGTTTCACTTTAATCTAGTTTAACATTGATACTTACAGTTAATGGTTTATTAATAGAAAAATACTGCTGTAATTTCTGATTCTTTCACACTTATTTAATTATTAGTTATTACAGCTATTATAACAATTAATTATTATTTTATGTTCTAAATGTTGATAGTATTAAATTTAGTTTCAATTTAATTTGTAAACATTTAGATTTTTTTCAGTTCCATTTACTTTACCTAAACAATTATAGTTGAATTAATGCCTTTGCGCTATTCCTGAAACTGTAAAACTCAATAGTCAACTTTATCAAATGAAATAAGTGTAGTTAACTAAAATAAAAAAATAAAAAAGTTAATTCTACTCATTTGAAAGGAGGAGTTTTAAACTCAACTTAAATGGAGTAAGTTCACAGTACTCATATAGATTAGTTTTTTTAACTCAAATGGTTTGAGTTGCATTAACTTATTGGGTTTTACAGTACTCAGTTGGTTTGAGTTCTCTTCATTTATTGGGTTTTACTGTGCTCAAATTGCTTTGTTTACTCAAATGGATTAAGTTCATAGTACTCATTAGGATTAGTTTTTGAGCTTAAATGGTTTATTGCAATCAATTTTCTCAAATGGTTTGAGTTACCTTAACGTTTTGGGTTTTTAACATGATCGCTTTATGTTAAACTTACTTAAATTGTCATTATTTGGCTCAACTTTAGGTTTTCATTTAAAAAATACACGTTTCAGTCAAGTAGCTCAGTCAAACTGTTACACTCAAAACATGATTGTTGCTTCTTGTTCAAACTACCTACCTAAAATGAGCTGAAACAACAAATGTATTGTATTTATTGGACATTTTATTTGTTCAATAGTATTCAGTATTAATGTTCAATCCACTTACATTTATAAAATAGTAAGTTAACGTAATTGTTTTGTGTTGGGACAGCATGAAAAAATTGTGTTGGTGTAACTACCTGGTTATTGGATGTGCAGTTCTCACCAGGCTTTGTGTGGGATTGCATTATGAGTAATTGAAGGTGTTTTATATTAAGAGAAAAACTTGCAAGAGTTTATTCCTCGCTCAGTTTAAAGATTTAGAAGAGTTTCGAGTAAGGTTTTGGGTTTTGAGGTTACTACTGTATCTTACAGAAGAGTAGTGCTCATGCTTTAGGTGTTTGCAACTTCATTAACAACAATATTGCTTGCTACAGCACTCAGTGAGCCACAACTATGCTAATGCCAGTTCTGAGATCATTCTCAGTCATCTGTTGGCGTTATTAAAGCAATTGCAATTGTAATAAATAGCAGAAATTATGATTGTCCAAATTAAGAGATTGAATTTTAAAACAATTTGCCTAAAATAGGTTGCAATAATACAAGTTAAATAGCTTGAAATAACACAATTCAATTTTGTCGAAACGTTTTTCTTAAGATTTCTTCAGTGTTTTTACATAATTTATTAATTCTATTACAAAACGTACCAAGCACCTATGTAATTCATACATATACTGTATGTGCAATAATGACGAAAATAAATCAGTATATCAAATTTTTGGGGAAATAATTAACCATTACATTGAAAAAAAAATAGTTAGAAAAATTGTCTCAAATAATTTGTGTTGAATTTAAACAAACAAATTAAATTTAGTAATGTTCAACTTAAGTTGTTTTTTAAATTTAGCCCAAATAAATTGTTTACAACCAAATAAATTGTTTACAACCAAATAAATTGTTTACACTCCCCAAAAATTTTTAAATCCAAGGAATCATCTTTTAATATTTTTTGTGTACTTGCTAATTTATTCAACTACATCTTATCTTACAAATATTTTTTAAAACTGACAATTACATTTTTTGCTTTCATTATTTTACAAGGTCAATCAAACTACATTCTTAAAGACGTCATCAAGCAATTGAACACGTTTGTAATCTCAAGACATGTTTTGGTTTGGAGTTTTTTGCAAAGTAAGTGACATACTCAATGTCAGCTCGCTTGTTTCTCTTAATAATGCAAACGCTGACCTTTTCCTGAAAATACAGTAGATGGTGTAAATGAAGTGTATGGGCCTCACCTCCTCTCAGGAGCTCAGTGTGCAGATAGGCCAGTCCTCTGGTCAGTGAATGAGCCAGACGACAGCAGCTCACCCAGTCAAGCGTGTGCAGACTCAGATAGCGGCACAGCGAGCCCTGCAAACACACACAACACATAACTAATGGAACACCCTGCTAAAAGACAGTTATTTGAAGGTGCTACTGTATAACTTTTCAAATGAGCAAAAATACAATAATATGTTTGCAGATATTTAAGAAACATGTTAAGTGAACATATTTGTTTATCTGAAAAACGTCTACAAAATCAGATATTCTCCTTTGAAAATGTGCGTTCCGTGTTAAAATGTCTGCCTTTGTTTTGTTCTGAGTAACTCCGCCCACTGCCAGTTTACCCAATAATATTTCAGCACCCCAGGTTGCCTTGATAACACAGTGTATTAAAGGCTGCCTCAATATATGCGAGTGCCTAAGGGCGCACTCACACTACGCTATCCGAATCCTGCCCAGGCGCGTTTCCTGGTTCGTTTGTGTGAGTGTTCTTAATCGTGCTCAGGCGCAGTTCAGTTAGCCGGTCCAGGCCCAGTTGAAAGAGGTGTGCCAGAGCGCGGTTCACTTGGGCTTTGGCACAGTATGCTTGTAGTGTGAGTGCAAAGCACACCTGAGCCCGAATCTGAAGATGAGGCGTGACTTTTAAGGGACTGTTTCATATGGATTTATTACTCATTTTTACTTCTCAATGAATGCAAACTGTCATAGTTTATTAAAGACGCAAACCCTTCGCTACCGTCAGCTGCACCTTCAGCAAACCTCCTAATACATGCAGCACGAGGACTTTAATGACCATTTATGGGCGTCAAAAGTGGCTGATCTGTTCGGCAAAATATTAGACAGCATGTCACTGCATCCCACACCACTAAAACGATATAACTAAAGCAATCGCCACTGTGCTGAGCAAGACTGCTTCTCTTTCTGTTAAACTGAACAGTCGCATCATCGATGATGTAAGCATGCTCAGGATCTGTAGGTAAAAAATGCAATGTAAGTGCAGGCCAATGGGGAGAGGGGAGGGGGGGATTCGCGCTTCGGCACGGTTCAAGGCAACTGTACCCAATGTGAGTATGCCCTAATTTGAGGTGCAAAATCAGATCAGATAAAAATCAACACGTGGTGGTATTTATAGAGCAAACAATGCAAACACTGCAAATGTAAACATCAGTTGATCAGCTTAAAGTGTAAGGCTTTTCTCTTATAGGCATGCTTGCGACCTGTTGGTGTCATCAATCTGGCAACCTTTAGAAGAGAAGGAGCCAAGTTAAGAAAAAAAACCCTTCCAATATTTTGAATTTGAACCATAATCTGTAGTCAATTCTATATATATTTGACGGCACCTTTAAAGCTTCAAGTTTCACCTCTTTGTCGGCATCTTGGGTGAAACTGCAGTTAAATGCAGAATGTTCACCTTTAAAGGCACATAATGCAATTTTCAACACTAGAGGGTGCATTCAGAGGTCCCTCACTATAACACTGTTCACTTTTCACGGTCTCGCAGTTTTGTGGATTTTTTTGTGCAATTTGACTTGAATTCAATTTGAATTTTGAAATCCTAAACTGGCTGTAGACCATCGTCCATCAATCTCCTCTGTGCCGTGTCTCCTGTACAGTACAGAATGCGTTCAGCTTGCCAAATTAACATAAATCTTCGAAAGTTGAACTTTTGGACATGCTAAAGGAAGGTAGAATTTATGCGGCTGTAGGGCATCATTACGCAATAAATAAATAAAGATCAAATGGTTTTGATCGTTGGTTTCATTCTATAATACTGGACTCATTTTTCAGGTTTGAACTTTGAGAGTGTATAAATAAGTGATAAAATGCCTGTCTGAGAAAAGTATATGAAGTGTGTATTGAGGATTTTTACAGTCTTAAAACAGCTATAATAATTGTATAAAAATAAGGTGATTTCTGTGACGCCACGCCAGCAGAGGGAGCCCTCGCCCGACTACTGACTTAGCTCCGCTCCCTCTGTGGCTACTTCCTGTTTGTGCTGTATTTCAATGAGTGCTCAGGCCATGCTTCTTTGCGGAGTATTGCCAGTTTACCTGTCGTACCAAGCGTTGTTTCAAGTGACTTTCTTGACTGCATTCCTGTGTATGATCCTGCCTGCCTTGACCACGTACATTCTCTGTCTTTGCCCTTTTGATCTGTTTTGGACTGATTGTTGTTGCACTGATCCTCTGCCTGCATTATTACTACGTCTTCTGGATTTGCCCCTTTGCTTGTCACTTGGTTTGGACTGCTTTCCTGTTACCAACTATTTGCCTGTTAATACGATGATGTCTCTGTCTCACCCTTTTAATAAACTTCCGCACATGGATTCAAACAAAGCCTCAGCATCCTCGCCAATTCCAGCGTTATTTTTAGAACATAACTTCTGCAAATAATGAGGGACCACTGTATATACAACAAAGAAAGTTGTAGTTTGATGACGGCATGACTAAATGTGGAATCACGGAAGTGGTCATCTTCATTACATCCTACAGTACTCCTGCAGAAATCCCATTTATGGATGTTTAACCAAAATATCCAAACTTATTATCATGGTAGTAGTACAGTAGGGCTAAAATCTGAAGAGAAACAAGACCGCTGAAGCAATTGCTAATGAGGGACGAGCGCGACGATTGCTGTTTTCGTCTTTTCCACATAACTCAGCATTGCTTTTGCATCAGCACTTCAAATCTCTGTAGAGCGGATTTGAAGCTTATGAAGCTCTTGAATAATGAATTGGATCTTCAACAAAGTTGTAATGTAAAGCCGCCCTGCAACTAATTACTGCCTCTGGGGGATTTAAGCAACGCAATTAAAACTACCAGCATCAACAAACCATGCTGTACGTAACAGAGAAATGTTTTTTCTCCAAACTGAACTAAAGAAATGAGACTGTAGATTAGATTTAATTAGTTTGACAGGAAGCATTTGTACATACAGTACAAGCTGATGTAGAGATGCGGATGTGTGTTGTAGAAGTATCCAACTGTAGGAGTCAAATCGAAGAAAGGATAAGTTGCTTATTAGTAAGTGGAGATTGTGTGTCATGCTGCATTTAGTTGTAATGTCACTCCGGCCATCATAATAATGACAAGCTTTTAAAGTTAAAATTATAGCAGATTTGGATATTGGATGTAACATTTTTATACTCCAGTTGGGTCAAAATATTCTTTTAAAAACTGAATGATAACAGATACGTTTTCGGAGTTCATAAATGTGATGGCCGAACAAATTTGACTAGAATACACGCACATATAAAGAACATGGCGTGCAGTTGTAGAATTTCAAAATATCAAAGTATTACAAATAAACTCATTCATTTTCCTTTGGCTTAGTCCCTTTGTTCATCAGGGGACACCACAGTGGAATGAACCGCCAACTATTCCAGCATATGTTTTACACAGTGGATGCTCTTCCAGCTGCAACCCAGTACTGGGAAACATCCACACACACTCATTCACACACATACACTAAATACAATTTAGTTCATCCAATTCACCTATAGCACATGTCTTTGGGGGAAACTGGACCACCTGGAGGAAACCCACGCGAATACAGGGCGAACATGCAAACTCCACACAGAAACGCCGACTGGACCAACCGGGACTCGAACCAGTGGCCTTCTTGCTGTGAGGCGACAGTGCTAACCACTGAGCCACCTTGTCACCCACAAATAAAACATGTAAATGTAAATCATATTAATAATTTAAATAAACTGTTATATTTAGCTCAAATGCCAACACAAATTTAGGATATAATGAATCTAATAATATATTAATATTAAAGTGTATATCAATTAATAAATAATGCTCATTTTACAATAAAGTGTATTAAAAAAATATTATAAATATATTAATATTACAAAAATATCTCTCTTTTTGCTTATTGTTTTAAATATAATTTTTCTCAGATTGTGTCCCTTTTTCAAACTAAATACCCTTTGTTGAAAGAATATTTTATTATGGCTTGGATAAATTCTGTGAATTAAATAATCGTTAAAAAAACTTTACCAGAATAACACAAATGTATGATATAACGAATCTAATAATATATTTATATTATATATCAATTTATAAATAATGCGAATAATATTTACAATAATAAGAACAGATTAATAATATATAATTGCATTTTATGAACAAAAATATCTCTCTTTTTGCTCATTGTTTTGGATATTATTTCTTATAGACTTTGTTAAAGGAAATACTTTTTGTTGAAAGAATGTTTTATTTTGGCTTGGATGAATTCTGTGAATTATAAATATGTCTGTCTTAATCTAAAACCTTTTCAAAAGACTTTAAGCTGACACCCTTATGTACACTACCTCTCAATCAGTCATTAAACATTTCCTAAATGTATTTTGTTATTTCCATACAGTTCATTTGCTACCAAATATACAGTATACTCGTGTTTTAATTAAGTGAAGTTTATTTATAAACTAATTTCGAGAGGATCACGTGTTTATGATTGATCATGGCTGGTCCCGCATTAGCTAACACATGATCCACCAATCGGATGATTCTTAACTCATTATAAATAACCAGAGTTTCTTACATTTGTAATATTTGCCTTGAAGAATCCCCCCTTCCACCCCTCACTCCACCTTTCCCTTTATAAGGTGGCACGGTGGCCCAGAACTGTTGCCTCACAGCAAGAACGTCACTGGTTCAAATCCTTAACAGGCCAGTTGACGTTTCTGTGCGGAGTTTACATGTTCTCCTCATGCCTGGGTTTCTCCCGGGTTCTCCGGTTCCTTCCCACAGTCCAAAAACATGCGTCATAAGTGAACTGATTAACCTAAATGATCACTATAGTCGAGCTCTTAACCAGCAGTATAGCTCTATATAGCAATTTATACTCTGTCATCAGCTCTAAATAAGGGGGAGTTCTCGAGACCTACCTGAGCTCAAACTCCTCTCTTGCCCTGCCTAAAGGAGGGAGCCCCAGGCTTGAGGATCTTATGAGTTCAGTGCTCTCTCCTGGGACAGCATGCCAAACAAGCTTTATAATCAATCATCAGCTAAGTGTGTACTCTTGAAAAATCTGTGGGAAAGTCATCAATGGCAGATTTAATACTTTTATTTTTTTTAAGTTGCACAATAATCAGATTTTGGATTCCGTCAAAAAGGAACCTTCAAATCACGTCTAAAAAAAAGCCTACATTCATCTACAAGAGTTTGTTCCTGTACCGTGGCTTTAGGCTATGTGTGTATGTTATATAATTCATATATCAGAATGGGCAAAGACGGTGATGTCTCAACAGAGAGCTGTCTGTCTGCAGCCAGACACAATAAAGGTGTGTCTCATTCCTCACCGTCATTCACAAGACAGACAAACCTGCGAGTTACAACACGTCAAACAGGAATGTACAGGAAAACATGTTGGGCTTTTGTTATCGGTTGTGCAAGCCGAGGGGGGAATGAATAAGGATGAGTTGTGCCTGTTGATAGTGCCGTTTATTTGCATGTGCTGTCTGCATTGTTTTAGCACCCCATTAAAGAAATTATTCAAATTGGATAGCAGCAAAAACATGTCTAGATAACTTGTCCTGAATGAAATTTCCATCTTGAGTACTGGTACAGCTAAGACATTCTTTACTGGGGCGCCAATGGTGTGTTCGGTTGTCTTGAGCTTTTACTTTATTATGTGATTATATATATATATATATATATATATATATATATATATATATATATATATATATATATATATATACTTACAACATCATATTTGGATTTCACATATATAAAATGTCATAGCAAAAATGGCTATTTATATACAGTTAGGTCTATAAATATTTGGACATCGACACAGTTCTAACATTTTTGGCTCTATACACCAACACAATTGATTTGAAATGAAACGAACAAGATTTGCTTTAACTGCAGACTGTCAGCTTTAATTTGAGAGGATTTACATCCAAATCAAGTGAACGCTGTTGGAATTACAACAGTTAGCATATGCGTCTCCCACTTGTTAAGGGTCCAAAAGTAATTGGACCATTGGCTTCTAAGTTGTTCCATGGCCAGGTGTGTGTTATTCCCTCATTATCTTAATTACAATGAGCAGATAAAAGGTCCAGAGTTTATTTCAAGTGTGCTATTTGCATTTGGAATCTGTTACTGTCAACTCTCAAGTTGAGATCCAAAGAGCTGTCACTATCAGTCAAGCAAGCCATCATTAGGCTGAAAAAACAAAACAAACCCATTAGAGAGATAGCAAAAACATTAGGCGTGACCAAAACAACTGTTTGGAACATTCTTAAAAAGAAAGAATGCATCAGTGAGCTTAGCATCACCGAAAGACCCGGAAGACCATGGAAAACAAACTAAGGTGGATGACCAAAGAATTCTTTCCCTAGTGAAGTAATCACCCTTTACAACAGTTGACCAGATTAAGAACACTCTCCAGTAGGTGTATTTGTGTCAGAGTCAACAATCGAGAGAAGACTACACCAGAGTAAATACAGAGGGTTCACCACAAGATGTAAACCATTGGTAAGCCTCAAAAAACAGGAAGGCCAGATTAGAGTTCTAAAAAAGCCTTCACGGTGCTGAAACAACATCCTATGGACAGATGAGATCGAGATCAACTTGTACCAGAGTGATGGGAAGAGAAGAGTATAGAGAAGGAAAACAACTGCTCATGATCCTAAGCAGTGAAGCATTGTGGTAGTAATGACATGGAGTGGGCATGTATGGCTGTCAATGGAAGTGGTTCTCTTGTATTTATTGATGATGTGACTGCTGAAAAAGGCAGCATAATGAATTCTAAAGTGTTTCAGGCAATATTTTCTGCTCATGTTCAGCCAAACACTTCAGAACTTATTGGATGGCGCTTCACAGTGCAGATGGAGAATGACCCAAAGCATACTGCAAAAGCAACCAAAGTGTTGCACCCAACCAGAGTTTTTGAAGGGAAAGAAGTGGAATGTTGTGCAATGGCCAAGTCAATCACCTGGCCTGAATCCAATTGAGCATGCATTTCACTTGCTGAAGACAAAACTGAAGGGAAAATGCCCAAAGTACAAGCAGGAACTGAAGACAGATGCTGTAGAGGCCTGGTAGAGCACCACCAGGAATGAAACTCAGCATCTGGTGATGTCTATGTGTTCCAGACTTCAGGCTGTAATTGACTGCAAAGGATTTGCAACCAAGTATTAAAAAGTGAAAGTCTGATTTATGATTATTATTCTGTCCAATTACTTTTAGTCCCTTAATAAGTGAATGGCACATGTACAAACTTTTGTCATTCCTGCAGTGCTCACCTGATTTGGAAGAAAATACCCTCAAATTAAAGCTGAAAGTCTGCAGTTACAGTAAAGCACATCTTGTTCATTTCATTTCAAATCCATTGTGTTGGTGTATAGAGCCAAACATGCTAGAATTGTGTCCAAATATTTATGGATAATTTTCCAAATGTGTACCTAGGTGGATGAAATATAAAATTGATTTAGTTTATTTACTTCAGAAATTTGGCATAAAAAATATTCTTAGTCTTAAATTTCCCAACACACAACGTATGTGGTCTTTTAGATTTTGCATTGAAAATAGGATTTATTCACCAACTTGTTGGATCTCAGCCTAAAATTGTCAAATGGTGTGACGCAAATGTTATTTAATATCAGATGAAAATGGAAAAATAACTTTACCAAAAAACTTTACTATACTATATAACATTTTGTTCTTGTACAGATCCATCAATTATGAGATTTTATGTAAATCATTTTGTAATGACATTGTAGAACTACTTTGAAGTTTAGATTGAAATTGAAGAAGAGGTCTGTATTTTCTTTTCTTTTTCAAATATTTCCCAAATGATGTTTAACAGAGCAAGGAATTTTTCATAGTATTTCCTACAAATATTTTATACTATATACATAGTATTTCCTCTTTCTTCTGGAGAAAGCCGTATTTGTTTTTATTTCGGCTACAGTAAAAGCAGTTTTAAATTAAAAAAAAAATTGAGGTCAATATTATGAGCCCCCTTAGGAAATATATTTTTTAGATAACAAACCACTGATATACAATGACTTGCCTAATTACTTTAACTTGCCTAAATAACGTAGTTAAGCCTTTAAATTTCACTTTAAACTAAATACTAATATCTTGAAAAACATCTAGTAAAATATGATGTACTCTCATCATGACAAAAACAAAAGAAATCATTTATTAGAAAATCAGTTATTAAATTATTATGTTTGGAAATGTGTTTCTAGTAACAGAAATTGAAAAAAAAGGGGGGGGGGCTAATAATTCAGACTTCAACTGCATGTCATTTACATATTTTTCCATGTATCACATTTAGATATGGTAAATGTGCAAGAATCATAAACCTCTTTTTCTCACAAACCTTATTTTATAAAAAAATCCAGCGCAATTTTGCTAAAATACTACCGATAAAAGTGGTGCACTGCATCCCAGAATATATAAACACATTTATCTCCCTCCAGTGGCAGTCTGATACAGAGTAAATGAACGAAAACTGATAGGATCAAGTTAGAAAGAGAGAAAGAGAAAGACAAACACGACTGACATCCAAGTCGCCCTTCTCATGCTGCGTGCTGGAAATCCATCTGAATCATGGATAAAAATATCAGTCCAGAGAGCGGCAGGACATTCGATTCCACTCTCGACTTTGGCAGAAATAGTTGGGAGAGACAGTAAAACCAAGAGAAAGGAGAATAAAGGACAGATGAAGGTAAAATGTGGAAAGCGACACCAACCAAGTCACATTTAGGGATGAGAGAACTGGATCAATACTTACATGAGGGTAGTACTCCATGACCAGCAGGTACTCCATGCGTCCATCAGTGGTCATCCGCTCATCGCCGACAATAAATCGAGCGATGTTTTCATGCTCCAGAAGAGGGACTCGGTAGATGGAGCGCTCGTTTACAAAGTTCTGCCGGTTGGCATAGGTAAAAACTTTTACTGCGACTGGCCGTTCATCGAGGGACCCTTTGTAAACGGAACCGTAGCGGCCTCGGCCAATCAGCTGCAGGGAAAATATATTCAGGGGAGAGTTGTAGCAGATGTTAAGTGGCAAACAAATTCAGATGGTTTGAGTTCATTACAGTGCAATTCAGAATCAAAATATGCTAGTTTGTCCACATGGGTGATTCTATAATGGCAGGTACATTTGGAAGTATTTAAATAATTCATCATAGACGTTACAGGCCACCAAAAAGTACCTGATATAAATTCTTATTTATTATTATTTGACTTTATTTTTGATAGGTTTTCATTTCTTGAATTTATAAAAGCTTGTCTTTTTTCCTAATTATACAACATGAACTTGTTTAACAATTAAAATGTTTGTATAGTTTAAAATATGTATAGTTTCAAAATGTGTGTTCGGAAGTCTTGTGTGAATTCTGTTACTGTACCGTACTTTATTGTTAACCGTGTTACATACAGGCTCTCATTCATTCATTTTCCTTCAGCTTAGTCCATTATTTATCAGAAGTCGCCACAGCGGAATGAACCGCCAACTTATCCAGCATATGTTTTTACACAGTGGATGCTCTTCCAGCCACAACCCATTACTGCGAAACACCCATACACTTTCGCACTTACGGCCAATTTAGCTTATTCAATTCACCTATATTGCATGTCTTTGGATTTTGGGGTAAACTGGAGCATCCAGAGGAAACCCACACCAACACTGGGGAACAACACAAAGAAATGCCAACTGACCCAGCTGAAAATTGAACCAGCGATTTTCTTGTTGTGGGGCGACAGTGCTAACCACTGAGCCACCATGCGCCCGATGTCACTTTCCCTCACTGATAAGTTCTAAAAGGAATGTGTGAACTTGCTGAGAAAATATTTTGATCTGTAAAGTTCTTACACCAAAAGTAATCTTTTTTTAAATGTCAAAATTATTAATTATTACCATGACATCTAAAAGGACGCAAAGTTTATCACTAATCATACAGTTGTTTAATGATGTATTTATTCAACCCAGGCTCATTCTGAAAACGTACCTCTATATACATTTCTGGAGAACGCCAAATACGTCTCAGGAACTATGTTTTTTGCAGTTTGGCAACAACTGAGTGCCATTCACACCTGCTGTTCTCGTGAAAATCCACCAGAGGCCGCTGTCAACTGACTGTTTGACTGACTGACTGACTGACCGATCAACTGACCCACTCTGCTCCTTTCCTAAACCCAACCAATAGTATTTTCATAAAGCACAGATTGACCCACCCACCCATTTCCCTAAACCCAACCAACATTTTTAAAAAGCAATGCAGAAAAGGAAAAGCCCTTACAGCAGCCTGATTTTTTACCACGTTTTTAATTTTTTTACCACATTCTCTCTGTTATTTACTTGTTTATTTTATTTTTTTGGATTCTGTTTTTGTCTTACCCGCTTTCTAGAACCGTTCTTCACCGGACTCGAACTATGTCATCGTGGTCAGCTCCTTTCTGCGTCTTAAGTCCACCGATGTACATGACAAGCTAACAGGACAAACTGGTAACAGCGGGAAAGCCGTCCACATGCGAAAAGGAACGAACGCTAAACGTGAAAAGAAACGATGTCATACCGCCCAGTAGCGTTCGTTTTAAAGACGAAATGCAGCCATACGTACTTCTGGCTACGTAATTCGCATTCTCCAGAAACGTATATAAGACTATATTTTCAGAATGAGAATATGTTGTATTCATTAGTGCCCTGTTAGCATTTATGCTAGCAAGTAGGATTTTTTGTTAAAAAGATTAAAGTCAAAGTCAAACTACTAGTCACAGTAAAGTAATTCTTAACTTGTATGAATTTCTTTCTAGATATTCTGAAGAATGTTGGAAAAAAGCAGCCATTGACATCAATAGTAGAAACAAAAAGTTCAATGGAAGTTTAAAAAGCAACAGACAATTAACACTAATCCATGATTGTTTATTCTATGGCATTCTATTCCTGATATAACAATGGGCTCTAAGCACAGCTATAGTTTAAATCCAATGATAAACTTCCGGTGAAAGCTTAAAGTGACTATTTTAAATTTCACAAGGTTGTTTTTATAGCTTTGATGTTGTAATCTAATTACAATACATTCAGTTAAATAGACTTAAGCATTTATTTAGTTGTTCAAGTGTAAAACGAGATGAAAGACCATTGTAACCACTAGCGCCGTCAGCCACCGATGGCTTCTGTTCACTTTAGAGCTGATCGCTTACCTCCATACAGACGGCATACCTAGTGTTACCAGTTTGCCTAGTAGCTCGCCGCATACAACAGCCACGGGACGCGGATCGGAGTTGACCGGGACAAGGATGCACAAGAGGAAAAAGTGTACACAGCGGCCTCTGGTGGATTTGTGAACACAAAAACTGCGAGCAGACATACCTCCAGTCACGCTGTGCCCAGAAATGTAGATGGGATACGTGTCTACAATGAGCCCGGGTTGTTGTGAAAGGGTCTCAAAAAATAATACAGTATTGTTTGCTACTTTGTTACTTCTGACAGTGGAAACAGAAATAAACGAAGTGGAATTCAGTGAAATGAGCCATTAGTAACCAGTTTTTTTCTTTAACATTTTGAAATGCAAAATGCATTTGCAATTATAGAATCACCCATATATTTGGTGTCTCTAAAAAAGATCTGAACTCACTTCAAGGAGCTTTAAACTGTCTAAATCCAGAGACGGTTCAGACGGCGCAGCCTCTATCATGTCCATATTGTGCAGGCCCTGTTTACACTCGCCTGGAACAAACACAGAATGCAGTCACAACACTGTAAATGCATGACGTGACCTTCATTTGGCAATAATAGCTCCAAGTACTGCATCTCACCCATCATCACACGATAGCCAAAGAAAAGCGCGACGATGAGGACGGCTACAATGGAGACGGAGGCCAGGGCGATGAAGATGGCCTCATCTCTGTGTATAGGGGGCTGATCTCCTGGAAGAACAGAAAAGAGACAAGCCAGAACGTTAGACCTGCAAGTGTAATATAGTGTAATAAGTGTAACAGTTTGACATCCGTTTAAATTAGCATATTGAATTTTAAAAAATAATAAGTATATGCTGACAATTGGCTCATAAAAATGAATGTATAAAATTAAAGAAAGATATTCCAGAGGGTTTTAGAGAGTTTTTAGTAATTGTGTGAAAATGTAAATTATATAGTGTTACTTTAGTATCACTGAGAATATAGTATAGTTTTTATTAATAGCATGAATTATTTAGATTTTTTACTTTTTTAAATTTTAGACCAAGTTTTAGTTATCTTGGTTGTGTTTTTGTCCCAATTATGTCTATATAGTTTTAAATTTTTATTTCTAATTTTAAACTACTGTATAATAAAAATTACTATGAAATTTGAGGATTTTTTACTATATTTACTTTGAGAATTTTTTTAACCCTTGTGTACTGTTCAAATTGACTACCCTTTCGTTATGTTGGTGGCTGTTTTTGCTCCATTGGCTTTTATTATAAGGACATTTTGACTGCAAAGCCATGACACCATATAATCATACAATTAATTTCACTGTTGGGAAGAAGTAAAATGTGTAATTTTTACTTTTGATCATCAGTTGTCACCATTTAGATGCATGTGCAAAAAAGTTTCTGGCTTTAATATGAAGTTCTATGAAATAAAACAGCAGAATATAGTGTGTGTGTGTGTGTGTGTGTGTGTGTGTGTGTGTGTGTGTATGCATAAATACACTTTCTGTCATGATCACCAGCGATCTAGCCTTTGTAGATCGCTGGAAACACTCACTATCACCCGAACTACAACTGCATTACATTTCCCATCAGATACCTCACTTACACACCAGTTCCGGATCACCCCTGATTATGTTTACACAGCTTGAAGCTCATCATGGACTGATATCCTGGACTATTTATACAGCACACTTGCACACACACAGTGCTGAGTCCTTCTATCAAAGTAGTGATGGTAAAATTAAGCTTTCTGAACCAGTGAACTGTTCAACTGAATTGCATCATAAAAAGGTTCGTTACACGAAGCTTTTAAATTCGAGCCTGATGAGGACCTCTGCTGGTTAAAGTGTGGGAAAGCATTGTGTTGCAAAAATGTCAAATGTCAACTCATTCATGTAGTAATACAACAATAGTAATATAAACAAATTACTCGATTACTGTAGGGTTTTTTTTGCATATAAGGTATTTTACATGATACCACAGATGACTGTAGAAAAATCCAAGGTATTCAAAAGTATTCAATATGCAGTGGACTTCCTTAAAAATAGGTGTAAATAATCCACTAATCCACTTTTGTATGGTTCAAAAGCTTTTTTTTCTTATTTTAGTTGAATTACTGGTGTGTGGAACCGATGCTGTGCTTTGAAACAATAGAAATGTATGTAATCGACGCCTCATCTCTCGCTATACACTTTACTAACCTACGAGGGTGTTTAACCTATGAATCAAAATTCGAAGCAGTCATGTGAGTATAGGCGAAAAAAAAAAAATTTTATAGGTATAGGCGGATGTCACTGATCACGTGATTATGGCAAAACAAATCAAATTTCGATACACTGCTTCACTGCGAGATGTATAATTTTTTTGATAAATGCTTTGAAACTTTGTGCACATTGTTACATCGCTATTTCAAAGCGTTCTCTTGTCTAGAATTCATTTGTTTTTCTTTAAAGTTGTTTTGCCACTTGTGGATATTCCTCATGATACTGTTTGCTCCTGTTTTGACCATTGCCTGCATGACTCAACTCAACTCCATTGTCACCCAACTAATTGTTACACTAACTGTGTTTACTATGTTCTAAGAGCTGAGATGCTTATTTAGATTGTCTCAAACATATCAAGAAAAGTGCACAAAGGTCTTTCTGTCATATACACTATACTCTACATCATGGGTCTCAAACTCAAGTCCTGAAGGGCCGCAGCTCTGCAAAGTTTTGCTTTAACCCTAATCAAACACAGCTGATCCAAATAATCAAGGTGTTCAAGACTACTAGAGATTATTAAGCAGGTGTGATTTGGAGGTGGTTGGAGCTAAGTTCTGCTGTGGCCCTTCAGGAATTGAGTTTGAGACTACCTCTCCATATATAGATGGTAGAAACTAAGATTTTTTTAACTGCAACTGATGATCAACAGTAAAAATTACACATTTCGTCACCTTGGAATTATAAGGTTCTATCTGACATTTTTGTCGAAACTGAGTTATTCACATATTCTTATTAAATGACAACTTATTAGGATTATGGGATGTTTTTTATAAGTTGTTTACATTTTAAGACATTTTATTTGTAAAACAAATGTTACACAGATACTGTTTGCTATGGAATGCAAAAACTTTAAAGCTCAATATCTCAAAATCATTTAGAACGCAGATCTAACCTTATAATTCCAAGGTGACGATTTGATCTCTTCCCAACAAGGAAAACCAGCAGCAATTAAGAATGCATGGTAATATGGTGTCATGGCTTTGCAATCAAAAAATGTCCTTATAATGAGAGTCAATGGGGCAAAAACAGCCACCAACATAATGAAAGGGTAGTCAATTTGGTAGTAAAAAGTTTTCAAAGCGTTTTTACAAACTATGTTTCAAAATAAGATTTGTCGCCAAAATTCATTCCATTTGCTGAAACACAAAGAAAGTTGTGGGTAAATTAAGCCTTTAAAATCACCCCAGAGTGGCTGAAAACATCCCCAACAGCACACAAGCATTAAATAAAATATAGTTGTCCTTTTTTGGAGGTACTTTGTTAAGATTTGTTCAATCCTGAACTGTCCACCAGTTTCTGTTCACCAAAAGAGGGAATTCAACGTCCACCCAATCCTCCCCCACAACATTACATTTGGAAAAGTCCCCGTCATGTATCGAAATGATTGAAAGTGTTCTATTCTGTCATGTACAAGAGAGCCGTGCAGACTCCTACCTCCAAAATCCAATTAAAGTCAGCACTGGCTTTCTTTAGCTTTTGATTATTTTCAGTTTCTCCATTTTTTTTTCCCTCACTCTGCTTTAGACACAGACATGTCTTCACATACAAGAGTGAAAGCTTCAAGGCAAGACTGCCTCTCGCACACAAAAAGAGCTAAAGAGAGAGACAGATGAGTGGGAATGATAAAACCACAGCACACGGATTTCAGTTTCAACCCCGAGAGAAAGCGAACAAACACTTGAGATGGCAGAACGACACTTCAAATCAAACCCGCTCATTCACGGTTTAGTGAATATGATGACCGCTGAATGCATAAGGCTGCAGGTAATGTGGATTTAGATTCATTTATCTTTAGTGCAATGAACGCTGAAGTATAGAACATATACATAACAGGTGAACTCATTTATAATAACTGATTTTTTTATCTTTGCCATAATGACAGTTTATAATATTTGACTAGATATTTTTCAAGATACTAATATTCAGCTTGAAGTGCAATTTTAAGGCTTAACTAGGTTTATTAGGTTAACTATGGAAAGTTAGAGTATTTAGGCAAGTCATTAGCCCCTTTCACACAGTGATACCAGTAAATATCTGGAAAATTACCAGAACCTTACCGGTAAATTCAAATATGTGATGCACACAGGCAAGGACGTTCCAGATTCTTTCCAGGAGAGACCATTCACACATCCATTCCAAAATACCAGTAAATTCTGACTTTATTAATTAAATATGAACTCTAAACGTCCATGCTTGTATTAAACATGAAGGGGGTCAGTCTTTCTCTTGATGGTATCACTTTTATTTAAAACTTATTTAAAACACAATATAAAAGCAAATCCCCACTTTTGCCCATTTTTTTTTTTTTTTTTTGGAGCTGGACCCTCCCAGGTGCACTGCAGCAGCTAGAAGAGCTCCAGACCTGCAGCGCTGCACTACCGCACAACTTGAAAAGGTTTGGGTTTCTCGAAGACAGATCAATAAATATGAGATTTAAACCGCAGCGGTGCATCAGCCTGCATGCTGGTGTTCGCTTCTGGTAAGTAATCTCTCACACACACTCACATACCGTATATCCATGCTCGTATAACACTCACAGGATAAAACACAAGCGTTTATAGATATCGACATCAAAAAAGAAAGAAAAAAATGACTCCCTCTCATTCTCACATATACATAGACAGTGTTTACATGTCTTGGAGCCGGCGGCATTTAGCTCGGAGGCTGAATGTCTGAGTGTCCCTCCCTCTTCCAGACTACAGCAACAATACTGATCTACTTCCTGTTTGCCTCCCTTTAGCCCTTCGTCCATTATCTGTGCTCTCATTCACTGCTTGAGTCACAATATTTCATATTACTGTTGAACGGATGGAAGGATTGATATATAGAAAGATCTATATATGTGTGTATATGCATGTATGAATGTATGTATTTATGTATGTATGTAAGTGTGTGTGTGTGTGTGTGTGTGTGTGTGTGTGTGTGTGTGTGTGTGTGTGTGTGTGTGTGTGTGTGTGTACGTATGTATGTATGTATGTATGTATATATATATATGTGTGTGTGTGTGTGTGTCTAAGTATATATATAGATGGATATATAGATGGATGGATGGATAAGTAGATGGTTGGATGGGTAAATATATAAATGGATAGATAGAAGGATGGACGAATGGATGGATATATATATATATATATATATATATATATATATGGACGATATATGGTCATGTATATATGAACATGTATATAAATATATGGACAGATGTATGGATAGATATATAGATGGATGGATGGACATATGAATATATATATATATATATATATATATATATATATATATATATATATATATATATATATATATATATATATATATATATATATGGATGATATATAGCTATATATATGGACGGATATATAGATATATGGATGGATGGATAGATATTTACATATATAAATATATAGATGTACGGATGGATATATAGATGGATGGATGTTATATAGGTGGATGGGAGGATGAATATATATATATATATATATATATATATATATATACTTATGGACAATATATGGTTATATATGGACAGATATATATATATATATATATATATATATATATATATATATATATATATATATATATATATATATATATATATATATATATATATATATATACGGACGGACGGACAGACAAGACAAATAGATATGGACGATATGTGGTTATATATAGACAGATATATAGATATATGGATAGAAGGATGGATATATAGATGGATGAATAGAAGGATGGATGGATGAATGGAAGGACACACACACACACACACACACACACACACACACACATACATACATATATAGATACTGTATATATTGATGGATAAATTTATACAATGAAAAACAAACTGAACCATACTTAGAATAAATGACAGAACAAACAATAGATAAAATAGCAAAATGAAACAAATGTATACATACAAATACAAAACAACAATAACAGAACAAACGACAATATAATGATAGATTGAGCTGTAGAATGAACAAAAGCATGCATGACAGATCAAACTGTTACAACAAATAAGACCCAAGTCTGGTATGATGTCCTGTTCACAGAGCAGCTTATGATATCGCTTATCAGACATCATTGACTATATTTCTCTTGAGAGTGGGAGTGACTGAAGTAAATAAATCAAGTCTTTTTACATCTGACACAAAAACAAAAATTCAAATATGCTGTGATTTTATCAAACCATAACTGAAGAAAGCAGTGCTGTTGGAGGACAGTGACTGGATCTAAAACTTCAGATGACACAAAGCTAATTTCTGAATTTCTGTAGGTTACCAAAACCACATTATACTGTAGATGTATATGTGCAATGTGAAGTGCCTCTCTTGCACTGTATATCGATAATAAAGATAATAAAACTTCGATAATAAAGTTGTTGGTAACCATGAATTTGCTTTAAAAAAAGATTCTCAATCCCATAAACAACCAAAATGAACATCATATGAACAACCAGATGCAATACTGACAACCGTTTTCTGCTGGTCACAAAAGTATTATACTACACAAAAGTCAAAAACAAATATTTAAATCAAAATTAATAAAACTATTAAATTTATCTAAAAATAAACTAAAAATAAATAAATTTATCACCATAAAATAATAGGCACAGTGGTCAAAATGAAGACAGGACATCTGTTCTATCATGTGACCATCTCTCATCATTACTGTACCTATAGTAATACTGCTACAGTTCTGATTTTTAATACTGAATAACTCCTTCCCATGATTCCACAGGAGTTTGATTCTTTGCAACAGTTCAGTCTTCTCTATGTTATGTGCTAAAACAGAAGTTCCTCATGAAGGCTTATAAAGAGATACATTTAAAGAGTGCGTTTGTCTGTAGCCTTGTGCTTGTCCTGGCGTTGTGCATGGAGCTGATCTTCTGTCCTTCACATTCTTTGAGATGGAGCATCAGGACAGATGCAGTTTCCCTGGGTAACCAGAACTCTTCTGTGATTTCGCCCACTCCCACTCATGATGCCTGGCAACTGTGCGCAGTCCCAACCTTTCTGCAATAAACACCGGCATGCCTAAAATTTTGCCTTTCCTCTCTTACTCTTTGCAATTTGTGTTCGAGAGAGAGAAAAAAAACTTTTTTTTGCTTGTTTGTTAAGTCTTTTAACTTAATCTAGTGTAAATTTAAGCATATATAAAGGTCCATTTTAAAAGTGCTTGTCTTTAAGCTGGGTTCAATGCTAAAAATTCCAATCGGGGCAGTGGTTCAGATTTTAACTTTCCCTACCAAAAATTTGTCAAAAGCCAAACATAATTGTATACATAAACTTTTTATTCAGCTTAAGTTTTATTTAAATACATATGACAATTAAAAAAATGACAATTGTATGTAAATAAATCAATGTTCAAACAATAGGCTTAATGCAAAATATTATAAGATTAATATGTGGAAAAGTTATAGGATGGTAATTTCTGTCAATGGAAAAACAGTACTCGGTAATATTTCAGCATGCGTTTGGATTCGACATGAAACGCACATTTACCGGCATGACTGACATCCCGCCCTACTCTTAATTTTCTCTTCATATAGTGGTATATATGGCAATTACATAGACATAATACACATATTATAGCCTGATATAGCCTGGTTCATTAGTTTGTTGGATTGTTTTGCTTTCTCACTACAATCGATCCGCTCCAGAGTTCATTTCAATCTCATTCAGGCGATCTCAAACCAATTGATTTGCCGCAGATCCGAGCGTGATTGTGGGATTCACATATGCCAAACAAACCACACTAACTGTGCAAACGACGAAACAAACGTCTAGGTATGAAAGCACCCTAAGACTATATTTGCACGCAATTGACAAACAGTCGCAGCCATATTAAACTTTAGTGACAAGGCAGCACTGGCCCGAACCATTCTATCTACTGGCCCAAACCATCAGTCTGCTGCCCCGGGCCATCGGGCAGTCCTTATTGCTGAGCCCTGCTTTAAGGAAAACATGCTAAATATACTGATGCACTGCAGGATTTTCATCCAATCAAATACTCTGCAAAGTGAGAAGGCCCTTCTCCTTTGGCTTTGAAATGATGAAGTGATCTTGTATATACATATATTTTTGTCTATTTTTTAGTATTAACTGTGTTTTTAATATGAAGTGCGTTATTACAGGACAGAAAAGGTGTCCTTTTCATACAAAATTCAAAGGGATTGTTTACTCAAGATGAAAAATCATTATCACTTATGATATTGTGTCTTTCTCAGCTTCTCTTGACTTTTTTTTTGCTATTTCTTTGCAGTTGAGTGTTTGAAATAAGTTTTTTTGTGACCAGACATAATTTAATATCAGAGAAAAAAAAGAAGAAATCAAACTATTTTATAGTATTTGGTTTTAGCACACAATACAAGCATTGTTAAGCTGTCATTGACCAAATGTGATTGCTCTAGAATGCCTCACTCACACTAGCAGCGACTTTGTAGCTGCAAACCCAGGTCTGTTTAGGTCTACAACACAGAGAACACAACTGGCCTCTGCAGGAGCTGTATGTAAGAGGATCACGTGCGCTCTACTAGTGCTCCTATTGCCTGTTACCCAAGAAAGTCTCTCTTCATTTGTGTAAAGTTGAAAGATTATCAACTTTGTTGCGTTGCTTGACACACCCACGGAGGTCGCTGGAAGTCACTCACTCTCTGTTGAAATGCACAGTCACTTGACACTGTCGATCATGGTGTGAATGAGCCTTAAGCGTGTGTTAATCCCAGCAGGTACACAACATTATAAGATGTTAATATTAGGTTAGATTTAGGTCGTGACGTCAGGTGACCAATATGTAATGTGTAGCCTGCATCTAAGGACAACGTTATTTTGATTTCCAATAACGACATCAAATGACGTTGATATTTGGTTGATTTTAGGTTGTTTTGAAAAGTGACCAAAATCCAACGTCGAGCCAACATCTTAAACCAACATCATATTGTCAACAAATGCTCACATTTATGCGTCAGGTATGGCAACTGATATCCAACGTCTGATAGACGTCATAGGGATAACGTCTACACAATGTCAAGCTGTAACATAATTAGACGTTGATATTTGGTTGATTTTAGGTTGGACGTTGGACACTAACGAGATGTTGAGTTCTGACATCAACCCGATTTTCATTTTCAAACAAAATGCAACGTCCCCATGACGTTGGGGTGCAACTTGAATCTGACGTCATGTTGACGTCCTGTGCCCGCTGGGATGTTTATATGTGAATAAAAGCTTCAGTGGATCCTGTTAATTATTTCCGTCTCTTTAGAAGATCCTCGATTCATTTGAATCTTTACTTTTAAGATGTTTTTATGAACGTTTTAAAGCACAAAATCTTTGGTGTTTTAAGCTGATGAACAAAAATGCTAAAATAACATCAAATACAGTAGATCCGCAATCAAATGTCGAAAAAAATAATAATAGCTTAGGGGGATAATAATATTGACCATAAAATGGCTTTAAAAAAATTTAAAACTGCTTTTATTCTAGTCTAAATAAAACAAATAAGACTTTCCCCAGAAGAAAACATATTATAGGAAATATTGTGTACAATTCATTGCTTCGTTAAACATCATTTGGGAAATATTTAAAATAATAATAATAATAAATGTCTTCATTTAAACATAGTAATTATATTATATTATTATAGGATTAATCACAGGATCAGTTTCTTTTCATACGGGAGAGCAACAAATGCTTTAAATCAAGATTAATGTATGTGGGACACTTGTAAAACAGATTTTTGAAAGCAACTGAATGATAAATGATATTTCCCCCTCAGGGATGGAGGAATATCCGTCTCTTTGCTATCATTATGGGCACCACACAGGGTCTTTTCCAGCAGACGGCCAGTCACGTCTTAGATATGCATCCCATCCATAATACAAAGGCGGTGTGGGAGAATTTCAAAGACAGCCGGCGAAGAGACACCAGGGAGACTCTAATGGGAGTCATTCATGAGCGGGCAGACTTTCATGCTGCCATTACCACAACAGGACTTAACATCACTACCTGAATCCCCCCCATCAGCGAAGACAACAAAAGCCACTCAATGGGGAATCTCTGGCCTACATTCAGCTCTCAGTGCTGGGAAAGAGAGTGAGGGAGACTGACACACTATATCGTCTTGTGCCAGACAAACACAACAGCTTCAATCTGCCTTTGTACACCATTCATTTTAGACATACCGCCCAACTCTACTGTAAATAACTGCAATAGAATGTCATAGCAAAAACTGTAATAGAAGTAATAAGAAAAGTAATAGTATATTTTTGCATTACCTTCTTTTTCTTTTCTGTTTTTTCACTAGGGAAGCATAAACAAAATGCACAGTTTTTTCAGTATATCTGCTTTTGGTTGTCTTTACACTTCAGTCACTGTGTATATAAATTCATGTTAATTGTAACTTCAAGGGCCTTATTATACACCAAGCACAATAAGGTGCAAGACGTGTTTGGTGCAATTTGTTACTATTTTCAGACCAGCACAACTCTAATTTTCACGTTTTGCGCCACGTTGTTTAAATAGTAAATCCATTTGCGCCACTTTGTGGACTCATGGGTGTTCTGGTCTAAAATAGAAGTGTGTTAAGGTGCGTTGCTGGCACGTTGCTATTTTGAGGAACTGAAATAGACTGCACCATTGATCAACTAAAAGCTGGTCTAAAGTCCAGCGCAGAGTGTGTTAGTTATGCGCCTATGCAGGTCCAAACGCTTTATACACACAGTATGTACAGAAATTCACAAATATCTTTACATATGAAAAAAAAGGATTAAAATATTACATAAAATATAATTTTCTACAAAATATAAAAAAACACTACCTCCATGTCTCATCTTGGGGGGCTTTTTTCAGTTTATTCATGACAATTTGCATTTGTTTAATGTTATTATTATTAGTAGTATAATGTTATTACAAATCTAAACTTGTTTTTATTTGGAGATGTATGCATGCCCATATGGGCCATAAGAATAGGATATGTGTTTGGATATAACGCAGTTTTTTTCACCACACTTCATTATTATTGTTCATTTATTCATTTGCTGGAAATTAGACCTGAACTTAGAAATAGTTTTGAAACAAAGCTTTGCTTTTAACAACGGGGTTAATAGATGGGATTAATTGTCTGTCCAACATTTGACACTACTGATGATCTGAAAACACAGATGAACATGCAAGTTCTTAACTTACTTGCTCAAATGAAGGAGTAATAAAGCCAGTCTGTGTTCCTTCATGAGCTACTTTTTGCTGTCTGCTGTGACTAAATGTGCGATTAAACCTTGTCAGAGATATACAAGTCTACAACTGTAACAAATCCAAACATGGACATCAAGAACATTGTATGCAGTTACACAGCAGAATAAATTAACTTGTGCAGCCTCTGCCTGAGCCATTTTGCAGTTGTTTTAGAATTCATTTTAGGAATTTAAGTGTTTTAATGTTTGTTTTTAGTTTCACCATTTATCTTAATGTAGAGATTGTGTTCATTTCAGTGATAAAACGTCTACAGAAGAAACCATGCAAATGCAGAAAATGGATGAAGTTGTACAGTCCAGTCATAAAAGCACAATTATTCAAAAACACATTTATTCATTCATTTTCATTCAGCTTAGTCCCTTATTTATCATGGGTCGCCACAGTGGAATGAACCACCAACTATTCCAGCATGTTTCACCCAGCGGATGATCTTCCAGCCACAACCCAGTAATAGGAAATATTCAAACAAGAATAAATTAGACAATATTCTCTTCTCAATTTCTCAAATAACAATCACTACAAAATACTTGTGTTTATCAATTTAAAGCAGTGTTTCTCAACCCCGTTCCTAGAGGACCACCAACACTGCATGTTTTGGATGTCTGTTTTGTCTGTTACACTCATTACAGGTCTTTCAGTCTCTGCTAATGAGCTAATGATCAGAATCAGGTGTTTGGTTTAGCAGAGATGGAAAATGTGCAGAGCTGGTGGTCCTTCAGGAACGTGGTTGAGAAACACTGATTTAAAGGGATAGTTCACCCTAAAATGACAATTTCCTCACCATTTAGTCACAGTAAAGTAATTCTTAACTTGTATGAATTTCTTTCTAGATATTCTGAAGAATGTTGGAAAAAAGCAGCCATTGACATCAATAGTAGAAACAAAAAGTTCAATGGAAGTTTAAAAAGCAACAGACAATTAACACTAATCCATGATTGTTTATTCTATGGCATTCTATGCCTGATATAACAATGGGCTCTATGTAGAGCTAGAGTTTTAAAGCCAATGATAAATTTCTGGATAAAGCTTAATGTGACTATTTTCAATTTCACAAGGTTGTTTTTATAGCTTTGATGTTGTAATCTAATTACAATACATTCAGTTAAATAGACTTAAGCATTCATTTAGTTGTTCAAGTGTAAAACGAGATGAAAGACCGTGTAACCACTAGCGCCATCACAAGCAAAAGGCTAGTGCATAAATTCCATTGAAAATACTGGGGTAAAATAAACGGTCATATGTTATATGTTAAGACATGGCGGGGGAAAGGAAATTAATGCAGCGCTTCTTGTCCGATCTGAGACCCACTTCATATTGTATATAATGTGAAGATTGCTGAATTTTAATGAAATCAGAACTTAAACGTGACAATTTTGTGATGGAAAGTTCACCAGAAGTTCTTGGGCTGCCTGGCTGAAAACTAAAAGTCAGAGTGCATATAGCCCATTACTTCCATAGCAAAGTTTGCCAAAGCTACTTCAATGAGTTTGGATTAAACCTGGTACTGGTCTGATTCAGTCTCTTCGAAGAGTTGGTACATCATTTCCTGTTGCCAGTAGATGGCGCTATACAAATAAATGAACTGTCATTTATGAATTGTCATTTAGATGTCTTCAGGTCTGGATGCTTATCAAACATGTGAATATTGAAGCTGATCAGACATTGCATGCCGAAGTTCCTTTATTTTGGTGAAACACCGAAATTTTGAAGGTCGCCATAGATGCACCCTTTAACAAAATGTCTAGATCTAGCTAATGAAACACAACAGGTTACTGTGAGGTTGTGTTTAAGGCAAAATTTTACTTCTATACTATATATATATATATATATATATATATATATATATATATATATATATATATATATATATATATAAATATATATATATGTATATACTATACTTACACAAGCGCACACGTACGGTCTGGCACAGCCTTCGCACGGTCGCATAGGCCTCGCCTGGGCTGATGGCAACGAGCACTAGGGCTGGGCGATTAATCTAAATCGAATCGCAATCACGTTTTGAAATGTTGCAATTATCTTATCGCAAGAGGCTGTGATATGAAATACATATTTTTTAACTTTCCACATCCAGAGCAAATGTGTGACTGCCGTCTGTGTGTGACAGTCTTACTAGCCAATTGAGTGAGCACACTTTCGTTCTGCCCAATCGGAATTGCACAACCGAGCTATGCAGAACACCCACAATAAAAAAACAAACAAACAGGAAAGCGCGAACGAGTGGGATGATGGCATCTGCCGCTTCAGATGCAATATTAGACTAATTAATATCAAAGAAAATATATATGAAAATAAAATGGGAATACCTTGATTTCAGTCACAGACACCAAACAAAACCAGGTCATTTGTAAGATCTGTCACAGAACGAGGAAATACAACAAACAGCACCTAAACAAGCACCACAGGCGGCTATACAAGGAACATCTTGCTAAGAAGTCAACTAATGCCACAAGTACTGCCAGTGACACTCTAGTAGCAAGCAACAGCAAAGTTTGACTACAAAATTAAATCACAAATCAAATCGCAATATCTGTCAAAAAAAAAAAAAAAAAACGCAATTAGATATTTTCCCCAAATCGCACAGCCCTAACGCGCACCTATCAAAAAATGTAACTACACGTCGCATAGCGCAAGCTCTGTCCTTAGCCGGCTTGATAGCTGTGCTGAGTGTGGCCATTGTTGAGAGCCGCGAGCCCAATGAAGCGAGTGTTTACAAGTGTCGAGACCTGTGAAGGAGCTCCAGATGTTTTGTGTTTACCTTAAGGTTAATGTTGTTGCACGTCCGCCAGTTCCCGCCTCTGAATGAGCGAGTTTTAACTACTTGTACATTCATGTAGCGCTCAGAAAAAACAAAACATCTGTGAAGAAACTCAATAGAGAGGAACATAACCTATTGCCAGCTAGCGTTTCAGAAGTGTTATTGCAGAGCAATACAAAAAGCACGCAGAAGTATAAATGCATGGCTACGCACAAGGCAGGCGCCGTGGGTCACTGCCTTCACTCGACACAGAAGTGTGAATCAGCCTTTAGGATTGTGGTAGGTGTAGACGTTAATAAACCACAAAAGGTTGGTCTCCTAGTAGTGTACAAGGCATAAATCAATGAAATCTCCAAGAGGTTTCTACACCCCACTTGGACCTTAAACCTCACCCACTTGGAGCTGACCAGCCCATTTGGAGGTGGCTCCAATCTCCATTTACACCCTTCTTCATCGATTCCTTGAACCCATATCAATCAGATGTCAATTTTCATCACATGGCATGTGCAAAGTTTCGAGGGTTGTTGAGCACGTTTAGACCTTCAAAAACACCATTTATTTTGAAGAAGGTCAAAGAAGGTCCAGGAAGACAACTGTACATTCTGTTTCTGTACAGCTTTTGTACAACTAAAACCACTATTTCAATTCACTGGACAAACGGATAATTGATTTTACATTTTCAAAATGTCTTTATAATTATTTTTGGCCATGATAATAATCTAACGAGCATCTGTATACAGTGACAGCGTTAACGGCACCATATGTTAATTGACTTTAGCAGACTATTTATTTTACCTGCAGTGTCATTTGAATAGAGTTTCATCAAGCGAACTCATTCACCACTTTAAAAACACTCTCACCATTCACTGTGTAAAGGTTAAGGTTAAAAGAGGCAGAGCTAATGAATAAATTAATTAAGGGAAATGAGCAGATGCTCGTTCGCTCACAGCTCTTCTGGCAGACAGTTCCTTTCAACACAATGAAACGATGGACTCAATCTGCTGAGAAACCGCAACGTCTCTCCGGCACACACTGATGTTTATGGACTTTAATTCTTACAGACACGCACATACACAATCAGAGCACAGCTTCAAAACAGGAGAGGACAGGCGTCTTCATTCAGTCCATCTGCAATAAATGTATGATCCGCAGTGAAGCACAAGAGTGATTTCTGAAGCCCACTGTTTCTAGAAAAACAGCCTCATATTTAATTCAGTAAAGTATTTTAAAGGGATAGTTCATTCAAAAATAAAAGTGCTATCATCATTTACTCACCTGTTAAAAACTAGAATTTCTTACTTCTGTTGAACACAAAATTAGATATTTTCAAGAACGTTGCCATTGACTCACGTGTATTTTGCAGTCTCCAGCATTCTTCAAAATATCTTATTTTCTTAATAACTCATAAAGATTTGGAATCACTTGAGGAAAGTAAACGGTTAGTAAAATGGCTGGATAGTGTCAAAAGATGACTAGTTGTTGTCCAGAGGAACAGTTGTTTGATTATACAGTATTAAGGGTTGTAAATATTAACACTGTAAAAAACTATATGATCAATTAGTCCTGACAGCATATGTTTTTAGGTCATTGTAACTTATTAAACTAATTTAATCATGTTCTAACTTAATTTTATAAGTTACGCAAGCTGTTTTAAGTCAGTTTAACATAATATAATTCCTATGGACAAATTAAGGTTAAATTGATTCAGCATAAAAGTTTAAGGCAACAAGGATTTTTTACAGTGTAGGTTTTCTAAGATGTTATGCTTAAATGTGCCAAAAATTGTGTTATTTAAACTGATATGCACTCATTTGTATACATTTCTAGCACACAAAGTTGAACATTTGCTTCTTTTATTCATAACACATTAGAGTCAAAGGATTTTGGGAATGTCTTTTATCACTACATAATTTAGAAAACACTGCAAAAATCCAAAACAAAACAAAACAAAATCTCTATTTCGTGTAGAATAAAAGATCACAATCAGCAAAACTATGTATGAACATACGGTGGGGTAAATAAGTATTGAACAAGTCACCACTTTTCTCAGAAAACATATTTTTAAATGTGCCGTTAACTTGAAATTTACCCCGGATGTTGATAACAACCACAGAAATCCATATATGCAAAGAAAACGAATCTAATTAGCTTACCAATGAAGTTATGTGTAATAAAATGAAAGGACACAGCGAAAAAGTACTGAACACATGAAAAAAGGCAGGTGTAGAAAAGCAGTGAAAGCCCAAACAGCAGCTGAAATCTCTCAATAGTTCTTCAGCAACCCTCTTCGTCAGTGTAAATTAATATTAGTTGCTTCAGTCCAACATCTATATTATCAGAATGATGAAGATGAAACCAGAGTGTACATTTTAGCAAGACAATGATTCCAAACACAGCCAAGGAAACTCTTAAATGCTTTCAGAGAAAGAAAATCAAGCTGTAGAATGGCCCAGCCAATCACCTGACTTGAATCCAATAGAAACTACAAAATAAAGATCAGATTTGATAGACGAGACCCACAGAACCTTCAAGATTTTTACACTCTGTTAAAGTCTGTGAAAAACTCATACCTGAGCAATTTATGTGACTTCATTCTCCAAATGAGAGGCGTCTTTAAGCTGCCATCACTAAAAAAAGCCTTTTATATAAAGTATTTAATTGGTTTCAGTAAGTCAGGACTTTGCTATCCATTGCTATCACACATAACCCACGACTTGTTTTATTTTAATGTTTGTATTGTGTGGGTTTTTACCAAAATCTGGTTCAATTCCATGTTAACAGCTCCTTTAGAAATATTTTTCCCAGGAAAAAAAATGACGTGTTCAATACTAATTTTACCCGCTGTTTTCCCTTCTGCACATAGATATGTATTGAATATGAAATAGTTTGTTGTATATAAGTGTATAAAATTAATTTTGAGAAAATGGCCTATAAACATGTACTGTGATGGAAATTAAAATTGATAAAGTATAATAGAAACTATTAAAAGTGTGTTTTTTATGTTTTCTTTCTATTCGACTGAATAATAAATAATAAAAAAAAAACATTATGAAAAGTCAAAAATCTTCAATTCTCAAAAATGACAGGTGTTTTCCCCTGCAGCGTCTCGCCTTAAGCTAATAACTTGCAACACCATTCAGAAAGTTGTACACATACCATAGTCTGCCTCTTAAATCATTACTTATTCAATGGTGTTATGATGGTGTTATGAATTTATTTGTTATTTCACACACTGGTAAGAGTCTAAAAATATATATAGATTTAAAAGCTAAACTAAAACTAAAGCTCAGTCCATTCCACAATTGGATTTTCACTATTCCTCCAAAATCGATGGCGAAAAACAGATTTTATTTGGGACCTGGTGATCTGTCATCTGTCATGAAGCTTTAAAATTGAGAGAGGGAAGAGAAAAGATGACAAACGAGACAGAAAACATCAGCAGGAGCTCTTGTACGAGACAGATATGAAGACAGTAGACTGCAGAGACTCTGCGTGTCTGTTTTGTCATGCGATGAATTATCTATAAGAATAAAATCCCAATGCACAAACAAGCAGACAATAGGATCAAATGGGTACAGTAAGTACACCACCTGAAATCAGAATGGGGTTCTGAAAAAGACCAATTAATAAAAATGTGTTTGTTTTATGTTAGTTGCTATTATTTTAAAGCTGATACCTCTCGTGTAATATGAACAGCAGAAAACAGCGGAAAAATATGTTGTGGTCCTTGGGGTGAAGGCTCTATTAGGAGGCATCAGCAAACAAATTTGAGGTCTAGAAAATTATTTACAAGAAAATAAATAATAATGATAATAAATAATACCGATTACCCTAAGCCTCTAAAAAGATATTTCTTATTTTAATAGCTTTTTTACTATTATTTACTACCATTTTTTTTTATTTTACTAGTTACACCAATGTATGAAATATTTTGGTTTTGCTACAGGACGATCTGCTTTTTCTACCGCTTCACAAAGAACTAAACCAAACCAAACTAAAATAAAAATGTATTTAATATTTGATTTGTACTGTTACCAAAATCACAAAATCTCAAAAAACAATGTTTTAGCCTTCAGTGTCTTGCCTTAAAGGGATTGTTTACCTAAAAATTAAAATTCAATCACACCGAATGCACTTTCCTGTTCTGAGAACACTGCTTTTTTTTTGTTGACAAGAAAAAAAAGAAGTGCGGTGAGCTTCTTTATGTCGTAAGGCAACGACTGAATCATCTGTTGATATTGTTTTAATTGTAATATTTAATAATATTGTGATAATCAAGATTTGTAAAGTCGTATAGCTCTGGATAACTGTGTTAGACACAAGCTGTGTCTGCTTTTTCAGATCTCAAATTTCTCTCGTGAGTGCCATTCACGCCTTCTGTTCTTGCTTAAATCCACCAGAGGCCGCTGTTGACTGACTGATCGACCGATCAACTGACCCACCCACCCCATTACCTAAACCCAACTGACAGTTTTCAAAAGCAATTCAGAAAAAGAAAAGCTCTCGGCAGATTTTACCACGTTTTCAGATCTTACCACATTCTCACCCTGTTATTTACAGTGCTTTTTAATTTTATTTTTAGCTTTTTGTTTTTGCTTTACCTGGTTTCTGAAACCATTCTTTGTCAGACTCGAACCCCGTTGTCACCGTTAACTCCTCTCTGCGTCTCAAGTCCGTGACGTGCATGGCGAGCTACTGGGCAAATCAGTAACAGTGGAAAAGCTGTCCACACGGAGGTAAGCGGTCAAGTTGGAAGTGCAAAAGAAACAGAAGCCGACGGCAGTATCATACCACCCCGTATTGTTCATTTTGAAGATGAAATGCAGTCATGCGTAGCTCTGGCTACATAATTCGTGCTCTCCAGAAATGTACACGGGGTACATTTTTACAATGAGTCTGTGTTGGTTAGTAGCGGCGCAAGCTTAACTGGCGCTCTAGGTAAACGAGAGTTGTGCCGTTCTCATGGTGATTGTTTTGCCCTTTCATTGATGAAAGTGAAGAGTGGTGGGGGGGCGCTGCCGGTGGAGGGGGGTGGTTAAGGCGCGCAGACGAAAGAGAAGAGCAGGGGCGAGGGGTGGGGTGGGTTGTCTCAATGCCAGCCCTAGCAAGATGCCGCCCTGGATGATCACCCACATTGACCATGCCTAAATCTGCCACTGGTTTTGGTAATTAGGCAAGTATAACTATGGTTTGTTCTGTAGACAATCAAAAAATCCATATTGCTTAAAGTGGGGTAATAATGTTGACCTTAAAATACTTATTATAAAAAAACTGCTTTCATTCTAGCCGAAATAAAACAAATAAGACTTTCTCCAGAAGAAAAAATATTATAGGAAATATGTGAAAAAATGCTTGCTCTGTTAACATCATCTGGGAAATATTTGGAAAACAAATCCTAGGAGGGTGAATAATTCTGACTTCAACTTTATGTATATATATATATATATATATATATATATATATATATATATATATATATATATATATATATATATATATATATATATATATAGTATTTATTTCCTATTTTTAGCAACACTGAGAAGACTGCAGTAACACTGACCAGCCGAGACATTACAGCACATTACGGTATAGTTGCATTTTGACTGGCAAATAATCAGCAGGAAAATGTGCCGCTCATCAAAATGAATGAGACGATAGATTCCAAATATAACAGGGATATCGAGTTCCACAGCGACATGGAGATTTTCCTGTTTGACTTTTGGCTCGTTCTTGTCTTTGTAACAGTAGCTGTACGGAGGCTATTTTCCCGCCTATCAGGAAAAACGTTTTCCGGCAGTTCGCAGTTTGGCAGCGACTGAGTCAAAAAGGCATTTCCTCAATGGATAACCTGCTCCTTTCTCCCACTTTCGCTTCCTGTCTTTCTTTCTCGTTCCATATGGAGCGCTTTAATCCTCTCGCCGCTGATTCACCGTCCCGCTTTCTTCATTTTTTATTCATGGCGACTGCTGTATAATTCCGGGCCGTCTGAGCCCACTGCAATTCACACCGCTCTGACAAATAATCTCACGGAGAGCGACCCGATTTTCAATAAAGAAGAGAAATGGTGACAAAAACAGACTCGTTTGCATAAGTGAGTTACAGCGGCGGCTGTAGATTCTGCACTGGCGGAGGAGACGCTGATCCCAGACCAGTCCTTTTGTTGGTCATTAGGATTTACATTGTGTTTAGACCAAAACAACAAGCAAATTGTAGGATTGGGAAAAAGAGAGCTAGAGAGAGACGGTTTATTTGGTTATGCTGCAGAAGGATGTGCTTTCGCTACAGTGGTTGCACCTGCCACACCTGGCCTGAACAAAGAGAAACAGAGGAGCAATAGAGCAGAGTTCACACTCCTCATGACCACTGCATTTACATCAGCTCTCCTGACACTCAACAGTGTGGATAAAATAAAATAATAAAAAATAAAATAATCAAATAAAGGGGCACAGTGGACAGCGCGATCGCCTCACAGCAAGAAGGTTGCTGGTTCGTGCCCCGGCTGGGTCAGTAGGCATTTCTGTGTGTTCTCCCCGTGTGGGTGTGGGTTTCCTCTGGGTGCTCCAGTTTCCCCCACAGTCCAAAGACACATAGGTGAACTGAATAAGCTAAATTGGCAGAAGGGTTTGTGTGTGAATGCAAGAGTGTATGGGTTTTTCCCAGAGATGGGTTGCAGCTGGAAGGGCATCCGCCTCGTAAAACATATGCTGGAAAATATGCCGGTTCATTCCACTTTGGCGACCCCTGATTAATAAAAGGACTAAGCCTAAAATAAAATAAAATAAAATAAAATAAACATATAGTCACAAACATTTACTAAATGTTGTAGTCATAAACATTTCTAGCCAATATATTAGAGCAAGGTTAAATTTGATTATTTTCAACTATCTTGGTACTGTTACAAAGAATATACAGTATGTATGAATCATGAACCATTTACCAAAATGGCGCATTATGCAAAACGAGTTATTTAAGCTATGTTTACACTGCCAGAAAAGAATCTTAAATATCTTAGGGCTAAAGCAGCTTTTAATTTTTAAGATTTTCTCCCTTTTTTATTAAAATGTAGAGCTCTTAAACTGTTGAGTAATTCACAAAAGAGAATTAGTGCCAAAACTAGCTCCTAAATCAGTGAAAGTAGTGAAAATGACTCCTAAATCTAAAATGGCTGTCGATAACATTCAACCTTGGAAAAATGTTTTTTTTTTTTTTTAAACATCTGACCACAATGCGTTTTCAAAAATGTTTTGCCTTAATCGGAGAGGTATTCCCATGCAGTATGTTAAGTTATGGTAAAGACACATAAAAAAGCCAATTAATAGTTTTAAATGTTGAATATGGCACCATAATTTTGCATCTATAAAATGTTTTTTATGAATTAAATTCTGATGTAACAATGTCAAACTGCACCTGGAGATCTCTCTATTCCTTAATAAAAGTTAATCTGCAACTTTTGTGAACAGGTTTTAGGAAAAAAAACTCTAAGCTAAAAGCTTTCACTGCTATTTAGAAGAGC
This sequence comes from Danio aesculapii, assembly GCF_903798145.1. Taxonomy (NCBI): domain Eukaryota; kingdom Metazoa; phylum Chordata; class Actinopteri; order Cypriniformes; family Danionidae; genus Danio; species Danio aesculapii. The sequence continues at coordinate 8,307,911 of NC_079443.1, read as the reverse complement.
TTCTAGTGGTGGTAAGATAAAAGATTTTTTTTTTGCATTCATTCTGATGTGGCACTAAATTCAAAACAAATTCAACATCTCGAGGTCTGACCCTCTGATCCACTTCCATTTGGAATTCCACCACAATGCAACATGTTTGACCACAAATATAGCTTTTAATACTGAATTATGAAGCAGATGGGGTGGTTCAGTGGTTAGCACTGTCATCTCACAGCAGGAAGGTCCCGGCTGGGCCAGTTGGCATTTCTGTGAGGAGTTTACATGTTCTCTCCTTGTTCGTTTTCCTACGGGTGCTCTGTTTAAAAGCAGTGGCAGACTTTTTTGAGAGCCCTAAGCAATTCCAGGTATGGGGCCCTTGCATTGAAACTTGAAACATTCTCTTTCTCTAAAGATAGATTTTTTTTTTCTCTGTAGATTTGTGTTTTTTTGGGGGAAAAAAACTGCATGTTAAAAAAAAATTCAGTGGAACCTTTATTGTCCTAATGTAAAATTAAATAAAAAAAACAAGTTCACAAACTAACTATATGTACAGTAAGCCATATTTGTGATTAGATTTTATTATTTGCATGCGCAGTATGGAAGGAACATTCCACTATTCAAGAGAGGTTTTGAAAAGAAGTAATAACATTAAAATCTTAATGGTTATAGACATATTTTACAACATAAGATAAAAAAAAAATTATGAATTAGCTATATGATTCATTTAGGCAATTCTTGGCATTGGTCAGGGCCCCCTAATTTCCCCGGGGCCCTAAGCGGCTGCTTACCTTGCTTATTGGTTAAGTCCGCCCCTGGCTATAAGTGAATTAAATAAACTAAACTGGTGTGTGTGAATGAGAGTGTATGGGTGTTTCCCAGTATTGGGTTGCAGCTGAAAGGGCATCCGCTGCGTAAAACATGTGCTGGAATAGTTGGAGGTTCATTTCGCTGTTACGACCCCTGATAAATAGACTAAGCTGAAAGAAAATGAATGTTTGAATGAAGCAGACATTCTCAACCAAAATCCCCAATCTCCAAGTCCTAAATCAGTTGTTTGGGGAGAAAGTCTGCATCATAATTTAAAAAGAACATCAGCAAAACTGGTCAAACTACAATTTTAATGCCGTTTTAAAGTGGTTCAACTGAATCATTTAAATAATTAAGACAAAATATAAATAATTAGGATAAAATATTCAAAAGATCAGTTTTTATCTGAAATGATAAACTCCAGCACAACCTTACTTTCCAACATAAACATCATCTGTAAAAAGAAATGTGTCAGACCATTACAAGTGTTTTGGTCTTAAATTAAAAAGGGTTCCTGGTTTGGATCAGTCGACAGGTCTGTTGAGTGTCTAGACATCTGTGGACTGATGTGGACCGGGCTCAGGTTTCTCACAGCAGATTGCGCGTCTGTGACCGTGAACCCTGCGACCTCAGATCTGTTGACCCCTGTGACCCCTGTCATGGAGGAGCACATCTGGGGTCCCAAGCGGAGAGACTGCTGACATGGCCATGAATCAGACACAGGCGGCCCATCTCAGCCTAGCACCACTGCAACGGTCCCCGTAACAGTCCAATCAATTACAGCACCTGCCACATACCTCCAGCTGAACTAGTGTGACAAAAAACACACAAAGAGAGCACCTCCTTCTGTTCGGCCGCTGTCACATGTACACTATTCATGTGCGCTTTATATTGTATACATAGTCTGGCTCACACTGTGCAATTTTTAATAATCCTTTATGACTGTAGCTTGTCAGACTGTACAACCATCACCAAACATCATGTAAGATCTCAGTTGTCATAATGTCAGACTGAACTACAATTAAGACGCACCAAACTCAGAAACTCACACAAGATTCATTTGGAATTTTAAAGTCAACCGGAAGTTGCAGAGACTTTTTTTCAGTATACTGATGTGCTTCCAACTGAAACTGAATACTGAGTAGGGAATGGGGTTTTCTTGTTGTGCATCATTCCCTTGTAGCAAACTAACGGTAAAAGGGGCGTGGCTAAGAACATTGTGGCGGAAGTAGTCTTTTTACGTCAATCTTAGTGGACCACCACTCAAAACACGAAAGCAAATGGCCATATTTTGATCGAAGATTACCAAAACAACGTTTTTTCCTGCAAATTAACAGAATAACAATGTGGACTGGCAACACTTATTCATTCATTTTCTTCTCTGGCTCCACCACTGTTTGTGTGAGAATGCAAGAGTGTATGGGTTTTTCCCAGTGATGGGTTGCAGCTGGAAGGGCATCCGCTGCATAAAACATATGCTGGATAAGTTGCCGGTTCATTCCACTATGGCGACCCCTGATTAATAAAGGGACTAAGCCGAAAATAAAATAAAATAAAATAAAATAAAATAAAATAAAATAAAATAAAATAAAATAAAATAAAATCATAGACATTTCTGGCCAATCCATTAGAACAAGGTTAAATTTGATTATTTTCAACTATCTTGGTGGAATGAACTGCCAACTTATCCAGCATCACTGGGAAAGACTGGCAACATAAGCATTGTAAATGTTGACTTCACACAAACTTTAATTTCGTGATGTTCAGTAACTCGCATTCTGGTATGATACCTCACAGCAAACATAAACAATCTGTAGCCTTAATTTTACTCATAACTAGAAAAAAGTACTGACAGACACTACAGAACTTCATTTGAGGAAAATTTATTTATTTATTTATTTATTTATTTATTTATTTATTTATTATTAGAATATGCAAAAAGGTACACAACTTGGGATCATACAAATATAAACATCAACATAAACAACAAAAAACAAATAGTATTGTAGTTATGGCGTTTTTCTGCCCACCTCTTGATCTTTTATTATTATTATTATTATTATTATTATTATTATTATTATTATTATTATTATTATTATTATTATTATTATCATTATTATTATTATTATTATTATTATTATTAATTAATCATATTGTTAATTAAATTCTTCTTTTTAATATTATTCTTTACTTTGGGTTTTTATTATTCGTATATTATCATTATTATAGTAATGTAGTTTGTAGTAGTAATGTATCATTATTATAGTAATTCTTATTATTCTCATTGTTTTGTTTGCAGCACTTTATTTTTCTACTTGTCTTCTACTCTTTCCCTTTCTTTCCTGTTTTTTTTTTATCTTCTTCTATTCCCTCTTCTTCTACTTACTATTCATTCATTCATTTTCTTTTCGGTTTGGTCCCTTTATTAATCTGGGGTCGCCACAGCAGAATGAACCGCTAACTTATCCAGCATTTGTTTTATGCAGCTGCAACCCATCAATGGGAAACACATACACACTTATTCACACATACACTACGGATAGATTAGCCTACCCAATTCACCTGTACCGCATGTCTTTGGACTGTGGGGGAAACTGGAGCATCCGGAGGAAACCCACGCGAATGCAGGGAGAACATGAAAACTCCACACAGAAATGCCAACTGGCCCAGTCGGGACTCGAACCAGCGACCTTCTTTATGTGAGGCGACAGCACTAGCTACTGCGCCACTGCTACTTACTATTATTATTATTATTATTATTATTATTATTATTATTATTATTATTATTATTATTATTATTATTATTATTTGCCCTCCTCCCAATTTCCCAACCTCCCCTCATCTCCTCACTATTATCATTACTAGTATTACTTTTGTTACCATTATTATCATTACTGTCCTCCTGTTATCCCCGCATTGTCATTATTATAAGCATTTCTACCATTGTCATTATTCAGGTTGCTGTAGTTGTTGTAGTAGTAGTAGAAGTAGTAGTAGTAGTCATTGTAGTAGTAACGGTTGTAGTTATAGTTGGGATTGTTGAAGTAGTAGTTGTAGTAGTCTCTGTAGCAGTCGATGTTGTTGGTATAGTAGTCTCAGAAGTAGTAAAGGTGTTGTTGTTGTAGTAGTAGTAGTAGTCGGTGTAGTAGTATCAAAAGTAGTAGATGTTGTCGATGTGGATGTTGTAGTAGCAGTGATTGCTGTAGTATCAGCTGTAGTAGTAGTAGACATTGTTGTAGTAGTATCAGTTGTAGTAGAGGTTGTACTACTAGTAGATGTTATTAGTAACAGTTGTAGTAGACGTAGCAGTATCAGTAGTAGTATTCATTGTTGTAGTAGTATCAGTAGTAGTAGACATTTTAGTAGTAGTCGTGATTGTGGCTGTAGTAGCAGCAGTAGTAGTTGTAATATTAGTAACTTTCTGTAGTAGTAGTAGTACTTGTGATTTATTATTATTGTTGTTGTCAGTTATTATTACTGTTGTCCTTACTTTAGTTGGCGGTTCATTTCGCTTTGGCGACCACTGATTAATAAAGGACTAAGCTGAAAGAAAAGGAATGAGAGAATAACAGTCATGTTGTTGCCACAAATCGACAAGCTGATCTTCTATTACTGGCTGTCCAAATCCATTTCACTTTGTCCTGCACCATGACTGTGTTTGCTATAATTCTGTCTTCTGTCAGCTTTCTGACTCTATATATATATTACATATTACAATATATTATATATATTTACATCTATATATATGAATTCCCCCACACATCAGGATTTCTGATCTCAAATATTCAATGTGGAATATTTACAGTTCGTGATCAGAGGGCATCCGATGTTCTTCATAGCTGATTAAGTCACACTTAACACACCTCACACCACAGGAAAATCAAATAAGATAATCTTTAGAACCACCAAGATAATCGGGACATTACCTATAATTGTCAGAAAAGGGAAAAAAGGAGGATTCTGATTATCTTCTGATGTGCGCTCACCTTTTAAAACGCTGAGTGTGAGCCAGGCTTTAGGCCACAAACACAATCAAAACCACATCTAGCTGTGCATGCTTAATTTACATGTCACACACTCTGAAACATGTCAAAATTCAAGAAAAAGGCCAAATAACTCTGCTGTGTTCTCAGTACTGCTGTGATGGATGCTGCAGTCTCTGTCAGAATACTGCAGTACAGCAACAGTTTAAAGAGAATCTTGCTAAGTAAGTTAGTTAAACCTTCAATATGTTTATACTGATGCTTACTAGTTAGATATTACTATGACAGCAGGTAGAAATGGTGACACTCAATTTGGAAACTTTTAAGTGATGTTTTCTAAACAAATTTCGGGAGGAGCACGCGCAGAAGTTTCAGTATCAAATACGTCATTGACAATTATTCTATTATCCAATCAGTTCTTGACCAAACCCCTATATATACCAAAGCTGTCTTACCTGCAGCATCTTAAGACTTTAGCATCCCTCCACCACCCCGTCACCTCACCTCTTAAGCATTACAATCCCGGGGGGAGCATTCTGGGGCCAGGCTAGATACTTCGCTCGAATCCCTATTCCTCTTTGTTTCCTGATAAGAGGAATAACTCGAGTTTGGGTGTCTTCCCCGAGCTCAGAGCCCTCTCCCCGGACAGCACGCCAAATACGCTTTATTCTGAAACTATTGCAAGTGTGAACTCGTGAAAAGAGCCAATAGTGTTATAAGAGATTCAGGACTTGGGGTGCGATATTACACAAAAATGACAGTTTAATAACGTATTAAAGTCATGGTTTAGGAGATATTGTGTTCAGTGAGGAGAAAAATGAATATAAAGCATCCTCATTTTGACATCAGCAAAAAAGTTGCAGACAATGAGATAAACCCAGAAGGCATATAACGTCATATAACGTTGATCTTTAGTACTATTTTGCTTGCGATGTCAGGTGACCAAAATTTTATTTCAATTTGCTGTCTAATACCGACATCAGCTGACATCTAATACCAACGTCATCTGGCGTTAATATTTGGTTGATTTTAGGTTGTGGCATTAACTAACTAAAATCCAACATCTTAACGTCATGACAAAGTCTAACATCAGTATACGTTTATCTTTGGTTGGTTTTATGTTTTTTTAATTACCTAACTAAAGTTCAAAGACACTTTAATGTCATAACGTAACGTCCATACAAAGTCAAAAGCTAACATCATTAGCTGTTAATCTTAAGTTCTATTTTGGTTGAGACGTCAGGTGACCAAAATTTTATGTCAATTTGCTGTCTAATACCAATGTCAGCTGACATCTAATACCGATGTCATCTGGCATTTATATTTAGTTAGTTTTAGGCTGTGGCATTAACTATTAAACTCCAACATCATTTTAACGTCATGATATGACATCTATACAACATCAGTCTAACATCAGTACGTAGCACAACAGTACAGCACGTTTAAATTTTATTTTATTTTTTGATTTTATTTTGTGTCGTGAACTAACTAAAATTCATCTTGACGTTGAAGACTGACCTCAAACTGATGTTGGGTTCTGACGTCAACCCAATTTTTATATAAAAAAGAATTCAAAGTTAGTCTGACGTTGGAGTCCAACGTCTATTTTACGTCTGTGTGACATCCGGTGTCTGCCGGGAATATTTAGAAGCAATCATTAGTATCATTGTTCTCTTTGTTTGTTTTGTTTATTTACATTTTTTGGTGCAGTAGTTAAAACTGTGTTTGTCAACCCAGGTTCGTTCTGAAAAAGTAGCTCTATATACATTTTTGGAGAGCGGCAAATATGTCCCAGGAGGTATGTTTTTTGCAGTTTTTGTTTTCGTGAATTCACCAGATGCCGCTGTGTATGCTTTTTTAAGATCTTAAATTTCTCTCGCAAGTGCCATTTGCAGCTGCTGTTCTTGCGTAAATCCATCAGAGGACACTGTCTACTGACTGACCGACCGACCGATTCCCCCAAGCCACCCCCTTCCCTAAACCCAACCGATAGTGTTTTAAAAAGCACAGATTGACCAGCGCCCACCCACTTCCCTAAACCAAACTGAAAATGTTTTGAAAAGCAATATAGAAAAATCTTTCAAATTTTTCTAATTTTTCAAATTTTACCACATTCTCACCCTGTTATTTACTTGTTTGTTTAATTTTTTGGCTTCTGATTTGTCTTACTTGCTTTCTGGAACCATTCTTCACCAAACTTGAACCCCATCATCGCGGACAACTCCTCTCTGCATCTCAAATTCACCGACATACACTGCGAGCTACTGGACTAACAGATAACAGCAGGAAAGCTGTCCATATGGCGGTACAGTAAGTGGTCAGCTGCTAGCGCAAAAAAGGAACGGTGTCATACCACTCGTAGCGTTCGTTTTAAAGATGAAATGCAGCCATACGTACTTCTGGCTACATAATTCATGATCTCCAGAAATGTAAATAGGGCTACGTTTTCAGAATGAATGAGTTTGTACTGCAAATATGTGCACAGTCACTCTGCTAAATGACTATTTCGAAATATTATTCCGTAATAGTAGGCTACTGTTTACTGTATTTTTGAGCAAATAAATTCTGCCTCACGGTAAACAAAAAACTTCTAAAAAAAATGTATTTAATATTTTTAAAGAAAGTCTGTGCTGATAATAAATAATGGAATACATAATACATAATGAAACTGGTTTAAATTTTGCACTTTTACCATATATGGCTTCAGATTGGACCTAGAATTCAATAATATTTGTGATTTAATGCTACAGACATTTGAAGGTAATCTGACTCCTAATGTTTGTTATCACAGTAACGCAAGAATGCATGTCAAGTATGTAGAACAGCACTGCGCACTTGGCAAAACATTTACGCCTATATTGACGCACTTGAACCGAATATGTTTCTAGTCCTTACAAGCATCTTGGCGAGAGAAACCAGGACACTTTATCTTACTAATTTTCCATCATGCAGAGAAGTTCAATACTAATTCACTTCATTTGTTAGTCCCAGGGGCAGATATTCAATACACACACGCAAAAACAACTGCTCAAAGTCAAGCAGCACAAATCTGCGGATGAAGACCAGAGTCCAGCTGAAGAACTGAGGTGATGGCTTGTGACCCGTCAGTGGGCATTTGGCCATCTCGTCTCACCTCCGCACAGTCTGTGTCGCCCACGTGTCCACAGATGCACAAACAAAAATTAGCATGATTTCTGCCTCAACATTTACTCATACGCACCTCCATTGAACACAAACATGCTCTAATGGCTCAAATAGAGCGGAAAAACTCGACATCTTTATAGATGAGACAGACGAGGCTTTGATTTTACCACATTTAAACAGACAGTTTACCCAAAAACAAAAACGGTGTCATCCTTTACACATTTTTCATATCCCTCATTATTTACACACTCTTATGTCCCTTCAAATTCTGCATGATTTTATTTATTTTTTTCTTTTGTGTTCTCATCCAGCTCATCCAGGTTTGGAGCAGCATGATGATGAATAAATGATGACAGATTTTTTTTGCAATTCTGGGTCAACTATGCCTTTAAGGGCGGATTAGATGAACGAAGACTTGCAGAGCCAGACTTTGGAGATTACTTGGATAAAGTCTGGTTGATCAGATGGCTCAGTGGGTTAGCATGGTTGCCTCACAGCAAGAAGGTTGCTGGTTCAAGACACGGATGGGCCAGGAGGCCTTTATGTGAGAACTTCGCATATTCTCCTGTATCTATGTGGGTTTCCTACACAGTCCAAAGATTAATGGTATGGGTGAATTGAAAAAACAAAAGTAGCCATAGTGTGTGAATGAGAACATGTATGGGTGTTTCCCAGCACTGGGGGTTCATTGGTTAGTCCTGGGAAGGGTAAAAACAAGTAAAATATATGGCAGAGTAAAATCAGGCGAGGGCTTTTATTTTTTTGGATTGCTTTTTAAAACTGTCATTGGGTTTAGGAAAGTGGGTGGGCGGGTCAATCTGTGCTTTTGAAAACCCTATTGGCTGGGTTTAGGGAAGGAGGAGGGTGGGTCAGTCGATCAGTCAGTCGACAACGGCTTTACACGAGAACAGTAGGCATGAATGGCACTCATGAGAGAAAATTGAGATGTCAAAAATGTACACAGCAGCCTCTGGTGGTTTCGCAAAAACAAAAACGGCTGGAACGTTTTTGGCACTCTCCAGAAATGTATATGGGGTACGTTTTAAGAATGAGCCTGGGTTGAATAAGTCTCCTGGTTTGTCTAGGAACTTTTGTGTTGGCCTGCCATGTTGTAATCGGCTTTATTGTGTCGCATATGTCTCACTACTCGTGTTCTTTGTCTGGTGTTCTCATTGCAGTGTTCCCTAGTCTTTGCATTGTTCGTCCTTGGAATACTTATTTCCTGAACTTTAAATACTTATTATTGCTACATTTAGATTCAGTAGTGGTCACTTTGTAGTGAAGCACTGCACTCATACACAGAATGTGTACAATGTCAAAGTTTTCACAAAACTGCACTTTTGTAGACACAGAAACAATACCCAGCAAGTATTTTTTGCTTTTAAAAGATGTCTAATAGACGTCTAAACATAGTCATCTTGGCTAAAACATGGCTAAATTTGAATTTGTCAGTGAAAATCTTATAGACGTATAGGAATAGGCCAGAACTTGACTAGTCATCAAATAAACAAAATAAACAAATAAATGACTACACATAAAAAGTCTGTCTAGTCTGTCTATTTGATGACTAGTCTAGTTTTGGGCTATTCTTAGATGTCTATGAGATTTTCACTGACAGCCCAAGTTTAGCCTTGTTTTAGCCAACCTGTCTATGTTTAGATGTCTATTAAACACAAAATTGTTTGCTGAGTAATGTTTTGTCCTTAAAAAAATTGGACTTTGAAAGACATTTTCAATTTCAGGTCCCCAAAATGCTGTTAATGTGTACATTAATTGAATTTTTGCCAGTACTGAGAAGTGAACCTGAAACCTGATGCAAGTTACAAGGCCAACTCTCGGTCACACTTTATTCTACACTCTCAGAAAAAATGGTACAATGTTGTACCAAAGAAGGTACAAACCCTCGTCACTGGGGCAGTACCTTTTTATGGGACAAAATTGTACCTTAAGACAAAAAAACAAATTTGTACCATTGTAGTTTGTACCTTTAAGGACATGATTAGTACCATGGGAAACCAAAATGTACCTTTGGTTTTGAAAACCTGCAGATACAATATTGTACCTTCATCAAAGTTACAAATCTGAGGTACCACCATAGTGACAAGACACTTTGTACCTTAAAGGTGTCAAAATGCTTACCAAACATTTCTTTAAAATGCCTTAAATGTTTAGGTTACAATATCTATAGTTTAACTTTTTACCAGTAGTTTTGTAAAATAGAACTTAATAATTGATGTTTATAAGTTTTTTAAAGATATGCTTTTAAATGATGATTCAAGTTTTAAAATGCAAATCAATCATAAAATTACTTTGCCTTTCCAGTCATGTTTATTTTCATAGATATTGTAATAAAGAAGGAGCTGTTCAACACTTATGTACCATTTTTATGAGAACAATTAAGTACCTTCATTTCAGTTGTACCATAAAAGCACCGAACAGTATCATTAGAGGTCTTTTCTGTACCATATAAAGAACAATTTTTACAAAGGTACAAAACTGTTCCTCAAGGAACATTATTTGTACCACTGTGTACCTTTTTTTCTGAGAGTGTAAGGTACAATACTTGCTATTAACAAACCATTAACTAAAAATTTTAGCTCAATAAACTCCTAATTAATAGTTCTTACTGTAGTAGTTGGGTTTACTGTAGGTACTGGGTAGGATTAGGGATGTGGAATAATATCATGCAGAATATGCACTTTTTATGTACAAATAAATCTGATCGGTGCTGATCACCTATTGGTCTGAGAGAATCATCTACGACAGGATTTACGACACCAAACCTGCAATACATAAAAGTCAGTAACTGGTCAAGAACACAGTTTCATTGGTAGCATCCATTACCTCTGTGTTGTGGGTCGGTTTGTGTTACGCTTATGGTAATGTCATGGCAGTTTAGGTGGTGCAATTATAGTGGTAATCCAAACCATACCATACCCTACCATTCACTTGTTAAGTCATGACGTATGAATTACTGTTTGCAGGTCCAAGCCGCTACTCCTTGGAATTGAGAAAATTTTTGTTAATGACCACTTTTTGGTCATATCACACATTAACGTGAATTTTATATTAAATCATGGTGTACACAACAGTTTCTGGACTTGCTGCATTACAGACAGCATTATTTTGACAATTTATCAAAAATGTATTATTTTCTGGCCATCGGATATTAGGCACAGATATATATATATATATATATATATATATATATATATATATATATATATATATATATATATATATATATATATATATATATATATATATTGCGATCGTGATTTTTCGAAAGTGTTACATCGCTGTGTAAACATTTATTGTTACCATTTGTTGAGTCTAACTATCCAGTTTGATTTAGCGCTTGGACCCGAAAGCCACTTCACGTGACATCACACTTAGCAAGTAGATACCATGCCACTTACTTAATAATAGGGAGGTAATAAGCCACTATTTAATAGTAAGAATTGGTTCCTAGTCTAAAGTGTTACCCGACTCTCTAACCATTAGACCAGTGTTTCTCAACCACGTTGATGGAGGACCACCGACACTACATGTTTTGTATGTCTCCTTTGTCTGTCACACCCATTACAGGTCTTTCAATCTCTGCTAATGAGCTGATGATCAGAATCAGGTGTGTTTGGTTAAGAAGACAGAGAAATTTGTGCAGAGCTGGTGGTCCTCCAGGAACGTGGTTAAGAAACACTGCATTAGACTATAATTACCCGCATAACATCCAACCCCCTTAATTTTTTGGTTGGTGCAGTTGAAAACAATGTCATATATACAACTCCTCGGTTACCAATAACACTGGTTCACAATATAAGCTTTGGAACAAGTGCAATGTGTTGTAGATCATGACAGAATTGTCATTTTTGAGCAAACTATCCCTTTAAGGACAAAGTGTAACAAACAGAGGTAATTCCACCCCCCATGAAATCCCATTCTGCATATCTCCACCACAATAAATCACGCTCCCACCCTGCCTGTTGTATTGTGCCGTACTGCAGCATTTTTTGCATTTAGTGTGGACAAACTAATTATGTGTTGCTGGAAACTCACCGTTCTAACCTAGATTGATGCGGAAAAGCTAACAACATCCCTTAAACTGTGAAAAATCATTCGAACAAAGAGTCTCTCGTGGTGTAGTGCTTAAAAATAATATGCACCGGAGGCTGCCGGCTTTTTATCAATAAGAACAATGAGCGAGGAACGAAGAGCAACATAAACTAGAGCAGCCTAGAAAGCTTGGGTGAATAGATGAGATTTAAGCAGCCATTATACATAAAGACGAGTAAAGAGGACGATAGAGAACCGTAACCAGAGGCAGATGTGAAAACCCACTTAAAGTTATGGCCTGGAGGAAGAATAGGAGGAGGTGTGAAAGGAGGTAGAGGAGGTGTGTGTGTGTGTGTGCGTCTGGGACATCATTCCCCCTCTGCAATTAAAACAGCTGCCAAGGTTAATCTATGCCTGATCGATCAGAGGCTTCTCACACTCCGTTCACAGTGTTCAGCTGAGAGATCACACCGTCCATCTAAATGAAGCGCGCCGTGAACCTGTGTGTGCCTCTGAAAGGAGAAAAGCGTTTCACATTTACTGAGCAGGTGTACGGCTTACAAAATCACTGAAGTACAATGTCCGGGACTAGCAGATGTGCACTTCTTCTTCTAAAACAGCTCTGTTTCACACAAAGCCAAAGCCAAACATGTACATAAATTAAATGGGAGTTTACAAAGCTTGCTTTCCATTTGCACCTACTGTAACAATACAGCAAAACAAGTTTTATTTATTATTTTATGTTGGATAAAATCGAAAGCAAGATGTTTTCAGAGCTCAATCCCCATGAAAATCTTTACATTTGTTTAATCTTTAAGATTTACATTTAAAGGTTTTTCTATGCTGAATGCCATTTCTTAACAGAGCAATGAGAAAATAGTTGGAATCAACTCATATGTACATTCCTCGTGTGGCTATAATCTGCCAGTTGTTTACATAAAGGTGCTATCATGCAGCATGTTTTACCTTGCATTAGTGAGTGAGCAAGAGAGTAAATTATGATTCTGTATGTTTACAAAGTTTATTTTGACACTGACAGTCATTCAAGGAGCTTTTCCACTGCATGGTACAGTTTGTTACTGCTAAGTTTTAGGGGTTTTCCGCTGTATTTTACTCCTAGTACCTTGTACTTTTTTAGTACCACCTAAAGTTTCCAGGCAAGCCGAAACATGTACCAAACATGGTAATGATCCCCAATTCCGGCCAGAACAAGGAAATCAGAACACATCACACCTGTCCTCAGGTCTTTACACTTGCTCTCATGCAGTTACATTCAGAATAGATTTTAAAGTATTAAACTTTTCTTTTCTAACTTGTCATTAAATCACTAAATTGCCTAGGACCTCAATACATTGCAGATATGTTCGCTGAATACCTAAGCCTTACAGATCACTCAGATCTTTAGGATCAAGTAAACTAGAAACTCCAAGAGTTCAGTCAAAGCAGGGTGAATCAGCTTCCAGAAATGATCAGATGTGCTCCAACATTAAGCACATTCAAATCAAGACTGAAATCACATCTGCTGCGCCTTTACTGAATGAGCACTGTGCTACGGTACGTCCGACAGATCACAATTTTATGTCTTTCTTTTCTTTTTCATTCTCCTAAAACCTGTTTAATCTGTTTTAATTATTTTTAATTCTTTTAATCATTTTTATTTTCTTGTTTCTTTTAAGTAAAGCACTTTGAATTACCATTGTGTATAAAATGTGCTATAAGAATAAACTTGCCTTGCCTTGCCAATTGGTCTGATGGAATTATCACTACAAGCAACTTTGGATTTGTGACATGAGACACCAAATCTGCTATATTGAAATAGTTAGCAGCAGGCACTGCTGTATTGTTGGTTCGCATGACTACTCCTATTTTATATCACGCAATAAAAGACTATAAAAGATAATGGCCAACCCAGGCTCATTCTGATTATGTACCGTGATGTTTCTGAAAAGCACCAAACACGTCCCAGAAGGTTCGTGTTTTTGCAGTTTTTGTTTTTGCGAATCCACCAGAGGCCCCTGTAATTGCTCAAATTTCTCTCACGAGTGCCTTTCTCGCCTGCTCTTCTCACGTAAATCCAGCAGCTGTTGATTGACTGACTGACTGACTAACCGACCGATTCCCCCACCCACCTATTCCCTAAACCCAACTGATAATGTTTTAAAAAGCATTGAGCCTGAACTCAACCAATAGTGTTTTCAAAAGCAATATAGAAAAAGAAAAGCCCTCGCGGCAGCCTGAATTTTACCATGCTTTTTACCTCATTCTGACCCTGTTATACTTGTTTGTCTTATTTTTTTGGCTTTTGCTTTTATTTTATCTGCTTTCTGGAACCTTTCTTCACTCAAACCCCGTCATCACAGTCAACTCCGCTCTGCGTTTTAAATACTTCGATGTACATGATGAGCCACTGGGCAAACTGGTAACAACGGAAAAGCCGTTCACATGGTGGTATGCAGTCAGCTAATAAAGGCAAAAAGGAATGGCATCATACCACCCTGTAGCATTCGTTTAAAGACGAAATGCAGCCATATGTTCCTCTGAAAATGTTTAGAGAAAGAAATGTATATACGGCTATGTTTTCAGAATGAGCCATATGTTGGAAAGTCAGCATCAAGGTCAGTAGAAGAGGTCCAAACATCCCTCTTGCTCATAGCCTAAGAGAGGATGCATTGAAAACCCACTTTAAGCAGTACTAAAGTGCAGTTAAAATGCAAACCGAGTTAAGCAGATCTGAAGCGAGCGAAGCTGTGCTGAACCATACCATTACGCTCATTGGAAAAGTGACATAACTACAATTGTGAGTGAATGAGTTAAGGCACTTTGCCATGGCATGGTACAGCATGGATTCAGCAAAGCTCACTTTTTGGGGCCTCTCCATTGTGTTCTGTAGCTAGTGCTTTACTTAGGGTAACCTCAGATGAGGTTCCAAGCAAGCTAGACCATTATCAAAACATTACAGATACACACTGCTGATTGGTCTAAGAAAGGGGTGTCAAACTCAGTTACTGGAGGGCCACAGCCTTGCACAGTTTAGTTCCAACCCTAATCAGCTCTGTGCAGAGCTGCAGCCCTCCAGGAGGTTGACACTCCTGGCCTAAGAGAATCATTAATACCAGCAACGTGATTTGCGACAAGAGACACCAAACCTGCTATAGTTAAATAGTCAGTAGGAGGCACTGGTCAAGAACACCATTTCATTGGTAGCATTCATTGGCTCTGTTTTGTGGGTTGGTTTGTGTTTATGGTGATGTCATGGCAGTATAGGCAATGCAACTATAGAGGTACTCCCACTCACAAAACTGGACTGAGCTGTGCCAAACCATACCATATCATACCATACCATACCATACCATACCATACCATACCATACCATACCATACCATACCATATTATACAGTGAGTGAGTGGGTGAGTGAACGATTGAGCGACTGCATTCCAGTCCACTTTTAGACACACACTCGTGAACTTCCCTTCCCTTCCCTTCTTCCCTCGGGTGAATCCTTGCAACCACTTTGGAGGGCTTCCTGGACATACAAACGATCCCTTGATTTTGACCAAGGTAACAAGTCTGCTTCATATGTCCTCTCCAGCAACTACAGTATATGTCCCAGAATGCAACACAATTCAGACGTGTCACAACAGTGTAGTTTCCAAGTGCTCAAGGGTTTAGGGCAGGGGTGTCCAAAATCAAGTGTCCTGGAGAGTTTAGCTCCAACCCTAATCAAACACAGCTAATCAAGCTTTTACTAGATATACTAGAAACTTCCTGGCAGGTTTGTTGAGGCAAGTTGGAGCTAAACTCCCGAGTTTGGACACCCCTGGTTTAGGGCATTCCATTTATACTCATTCAGATGTTCCGCCTGTAGTGGACACTTGCATGACGTAATCAATGACATACATCCGAGTGAACACGATGGAGGGAAGTTAGCGAGTGGAGTGTATAAAAAATTGGACTGGAATAAAACCAGTGAGTGAGTGAGTTGCTATTACCATAGCAAACATTGCTATTATTCATCAACTGTTCAATCAAAGGTGGCTATAATGTGGCATGATAACATTTATTATTTTATTATGATGGTCAATAACAATACATTTATTTACATAGCACATTTCATGCAACAAAAATGTAGTGAATGTGCTTATTGGTATGTAAAAAATAGTAACCCACAAACCAACAGAAGATTGGGAAGCTAACATTCTAAAATAGCAACTTGCAAATCAGCAAACCCCAACATGCAAATATTGACCTAACCCATCAAAAAACAGCTGAGTAAAAGCTTTCACGCCAACATAAATGCATTTCATCTCTACTTGTGTGGAAGTCTGTACTGTAAATTACATATCACACATAACTCTTATGGTAAAAACAGCTCAGTCCAGTGACCCATGGAGATAGTTGGAGAGAACTGTGCTGATGTCAGACAGCTGGGCATTCAACAGGAGTGCACATCCTCAAAAACACACACTCAAGAACATAAACACTCCTCTGTGATGCAGCAGAACAGCATGTTTGATGATACTCACAGTTTACACACCATGTGTGCATTTGCAGAATGACTGTGTTTTTCCACCTTCTGCTCTTGTTAGCGAAACAAAAGAAACGGTGCCACCCTAATCTTCCCAAACTGTCAGATTTAAAAGGTTGGAAAGCTTGTGGCATTCAAAAGAGATTCTCCTTTTTGGAACGCAACACTTACGCGCACAATTACCATCATTCCCGGGAAGACGTTCTACGAACAGAGAGCGTCTGCTACTCTATAGGATTAAAAGTGAAATAATTCCTCCTGTCACAGCCTTTGGTTCTGGTATGGCATCCTCCTTCTGTTGAAAAATCCTGCTTTAAGAGTGTGTTTTTGTTGTTCTGCCATTTTCTGAGAGCTGAAAAGCTGCCATAAATTAGTAGAGAGAAAAAAAAAGAAAAGAAACAAATGAGTCACCACTGCAGCTCTCCAAAATAAATGGAAACGTAGAGAGAGTGGGGCGAGGGAACATTTCCAAATCTGCACTTCACTTATCTATTAAATAATAATAAATAAATAAATAAACAAGGAATAGCACATCCGCTGCCGGGAACTGTGTGTTGGAGGGGCGCGAAAATATTGGTTAATGGATTGCATAACAAGTGAAGGTGTCAGCTGCCACACACTCAACACACCAGTAACGTGTATGTAAGTGTCAGTGCTTTTTTATGCTGTTTACGAGGACAATTGTTAATGGCATGGTTATGACTATTAAATGTGGTTTACGAGGACATTCCTCCATATAATTAAAACATTTAAAAATCAAAAGTTACAGTTTTGACATTCAAACGTTTCCTGTGAGGATTTGGTTTGGAGTAAGGCCATATAATAGGCTGTTTTTACAGTATGAAATACATTATACCTTAGGAGAGTTCACATAAACCACATATATAAGTGTGTGTGTGTGTGTGTGTGTGTGTGTATGTGTGTGTTATGGCTGCACAATATCTCATTTGAGCATCGATATCGCAATGTGTGTACCCTTTAATAGTAACATCACAGGATTAGATTATTTATTAAAGATTAAAAGATAAAGAAATGTTTTAAATATTATTATTTTTAAATAATTTATACAATGATGACCATGATATTATATGTTCGATTATTCAATTTCTGTACCTGAATACAGTTAAACTCTCTAGTAAAAAAACATAATGCACTGTTGTTTGTTGTACTTACAGCGGGGGAAATAAGTATTAAACACGTCACCATTTTTCTAAAAATATATCTAAAGGTGCTGTTGACTTGGATTTTTGTATTATTTTTTACAGATGTTGGAAACAACCAAAGAAATGCATATATGCAAAGAAAACAAATCTAGTTTACAAAGTAAGTTATGTGTAAAAAAAGTCAAATGACACAGGGAAAACGTATTGAACACATGAAGAAAGGGATATGTAAAAAGGCAGTGAAAGCCCAGACAGCAGCTGAAATCTCTCAGTATTTATTCAGCAACCCTCTGCCCTTTATCAGTCTAAATGAATATTAGCTGCTTCAGTCTAACATCTACATTATCAAGATGATGAAGACGAAACCAGAGTGGACATTTCAGCAAGACAATGATCCAAAACCCAGACAAGAAAACTCGCAAATTCTTTCAGAGAAAGAAAATCAAGCTGTAGAATGGCCCAGCCAATCACCTGACTTGAACCCAATAAAAAATGTAAATTAAAGATCAGATTTGATAGACGAGACCCAAGGAACCATCAATCTTTAAGCTGCCATCACCAAAAAAAGAAATTAAATCGTTTCAGTAGTTCAGTAGTTTTTTCTTGAGTCATTATTAAACATAACATTTTTTTATATTTTATTTAGTTCAGTTTTATGTTTATGTTTTTATTGTTTTACCAAAATCTGGTTCAATTCTATGTCAACAGCTCATTAAAAATAAGTTTCCCAGAAAAAAATTTCCCCCACTGTCTACATGCTTGTAATATATTATAATGTATGTAAACACACTTCATAAAAAAAGACTTGATTATTCCAGTCTATCTCAATAAATAAAATGTTTCCAAATACAGCTATTCAATTCATCTGGTGAAATTATATTCATATCGCAATGTATATCTGAGAAAAACAAAATATCACAACGTCAGATTTTTCGAACATCGTGCAGCCCTAGTGTGTGTAGACAGCATCCATCAATGCAAATGTCTATGCAAGTGACACAGTTTGCACTAGGCTGCAGATTCTGCTCGCATGTGCTGTCGATAATGTCAGTCTGGTGTCTGCTGGCATGTCTGTGGATAGCGGCGAGAGACAGCTGCGCCGGACGGGGTTTGGATACAGATCATGCCCCTGATGTGCACCCTGCTGTTATACAGTGTAACCGACAAAAAAAGAGGATTTGACCGGCTCTGTGGCAGCAATGAGGGGACAAACGGTCCAGAGCCATCTGAGGAGACAGTAGACGCACGCACAGACACATGTGCACACGTATTCTGCCCGACAACATCTGAAAGCAGAAAGGCGATTGGACGATGCCGATTCTTTAGTTCTCAAACCCGGTGGCCTCTTCCCGCAGGCATGGCGCCAAACGGCGGGCCCCCCATCAGGCATTAATACATTCAACCTCTCATTTTGTCTTTAGAGACAGATTAATTTGAATGTTGTTGTGCAAAGTTCATTTCCAAGGTCGGGCCTTCAAAGTTTCAACAAGCATTCATTAGCGACGGCCTTTAAGAAGTCTAAAACCCTTTATTTTTCCATTCTTCCCCAAATCGAATGTGCTTCTTCGCTTGAGATGTCGTGCTATAGCGGAGAAAGAGAAAAAGAGGCAAAAAAGTGTACTGAAAGAGGTGTAAGAAGCGAAGCAGCATGCAAATAACTCACTCTCACAAAGTCTGACAGCCATTGATTTTTTTTCTCTTGTATTTCACTCCATTTTTCGCTGTATTGTTTGATTGCGTTTGCGGTGTGACTCATTTCTATCCTTTTAGCAGGGCCATCCGGCACTTCTTTAGATACACTCTCAAAGGCGACACAAAAGGAGAAAAAGAACTGAGAGAGCGAGCAGGAGAATGAGAGGAGGTTACAAAGAATGAAGTAAAGCCGTGCTTTTTGTCCTGAGGTGAAGCATTAGACAGCTCTCGGAGAGTAAGGATGGGAAATGAACGCTTGTGTGGGTTAGCAGAAAGCAGGACTGCATCTGGGCTGGACTCTAGTTGCTAGTCATACAGTATTTATTAACCAGTGAGACTGAAAGGAGGAGCAAATGGGATACTCATACAGTAGTTTCAATAAAAAAAGATATCTGGTCTCCCATTGAGGCTAAGCTTGCATTCAACAAGTGGAAACATGCATCAGCTTACAAGCGTCCAAAACCACTGCAAAACCAGCAAAAATGACAAGCGGAAATAAATCGATATGTTGGATGAAAATAAAATAAAATAAAATAAAATAAAATAAAATAAAATAAAATAAAATAAAATAAAATAAAATAAAATAAAATAAAATAAAATAATGTTTGTCACAATCACCAGCCATCTAGCAGTTGCAGATCGCTGGAGAACTACTAGAAATCTGTCCCGAAACTGGACTTCACATCCCATCATGCACCTCACACACACACTAGCTCCAGTTCTCTCCCGGACTGCACACACACAGCTGGAAACGAATCATAGACTGATTACATGGATTATATATTCACTTCTCTCACACACACATTGCTGAGTCTTGTGGTTGTTTCTGTTCTGCTGTAACATTACGCAGCCTAACCTTGTCTAGTCTTCCCGTGTTTGACCCTTGCCTTGTTTCCTTGTTTATGTTGTTTGCCGCCTGTATTTTTTAATCTATTATGAGCTATGCAAGTAATAACATTATATTAAGGACTTTAATAAAACCAACCTTTTCATGCTGTAATACTCAATTTTGCACACATTCAAGCACTTCAGACACTGTGCTTATGGAAAGCTCGCACTTTTACAGATAATTTGTTTCACAAGTAAACTGGCAGTCATGAACTATATAAAGTTTTTGTTTACATAAATAAAAACCTAAAATTAGGCATTATATCAGTTAATTGTATTTAATTCAGTTCATTGAACAATGCTTTGACTAAGCATCCACTGATTTTTTTCCCTTCCAAAATTATCCAAAGCCCAGAGCTTTCATTTTGGTGCATCGTTAGTTTACATTTACAATAAAAAAAAAAGCTTAACTTGAAGTTAACTTCAAAGGGCACCTATTTTAACCCTTCAAGTTTTAATATTTAATATTTTTGCCTCAAGAATGTATCTGTAAAGTTTCAGCTCAAAACACCCATAGGATTATTTATTATACCTTTTTTTAAGCTGGGAAATTTGAGCTGTTTGGACATTATAGCTGTTTTTGTTGCCTGTGCCTTTAATGCGAATGAGCTGGTTCTCTTCGCCCACCATTCCCACCTGCATGTCAGAGCTGTAGCCTTCACGTAGACAAACAGCACAGTGACAGACAAGATTGAAGCAGATCTACATACAGTAAGAACTTTCCACAACGGTTATTTGTTATATTTGTTGTGGAGTTAATTCAAGCCTTTCTGCAATGATGAGTCACACATAATGTCATTAGAAAGATCGCTCGTGTGCACATGCACGCACACACACGTTTAGCTTTGTTTTTGCACGGCAAATGTGACAAGATACACGTTAATATCCACTGCTGTATGGGCATCCATTATGTTAATGTACAAAATAAACCTGTTTAAAGTCCACAAACTTGGATGAAGCGTCTTCTTTTTAATTGTACTGACATTATGCGGCTGTGGTGATGAATTACAGCGATTTTACCGTCTTTATTACAAACATGCACTGTTTTAAAAATGTTTGAAACTTGTAAATCTGATTCTTGATTACATTTGATGATGATTGATGATCACAGCAAGCTGAACATCTTTTAATCCTAGTTACACTGCGCATGTCCTGTCTTGTGGATACGGAGACATATTCGTCTGTCAATCAATTCGGTGGGTGGGGAAACTGTACTCGTACATCGTGTTGCAGTGGGCCTCAAAATGAGAGGGATTTAGATCCCATTTTAACGTCATGAAATTAAAAAAAAATTATTGTGTTTATAACACCCCAAGTTCTGTCCAAACAGCTTACAAAAGTTGCTTCTAATCATTGGTGCCCTTTAAGAGTTGTTTTGATTATTAGAATCGGTGAATCGTTAACCAGAAACGCTCACAATGAATCATTTGACTGATTAAATTGTTAACAGAAGATTTGCTTTGACTGATTCATTTGAGTTGTTGACTAGAAAACAGATGTATTTGGTTGAGTCCAATTCACAAATACATTGTTCAGTGAAATGTTTAAGCGAAAAGAATCAAATCATTCACAAACTGGTCACCAGATAGCACCTATAATTGGTAAAAATAACTTTATAGTTCTACCTTTATAACTTTAACTACCTTAATGAAATGTAGTAAACAGTACAATAACATGCTTCGAAATGTTAATGAAGTAAAAGTTACCCAATATAAAAATACATCAATTTTTAGAACAAGATAAATGTGGAAAGCTCATTTAAATAGCTGATTTAGTTTAAAAAGACATCACACCAGTTCTTTAATTTTGTTTATTCAGTATATCTAGACCTTTAAACCATCTTTTATTTAACTAAACCACACTTTTAAAGCAGTGGAAGCTTAATAAATAATCAAATTTTAGTTTGACTGTATGTTATTTTGCATAATATTAAAATTCTATTAAAAAAGTCCCGAAGTATGTTATAGGATGGGCTGAATATGCAGCTTTGTACTAAAATAATGACATCTAGTAACCTACGAAGTTCACTCAATTCTTCAAACCTTCATGTGATGATGTTGGAAACCAAACTAGTGCTAACTCTAAAAGCTACAGATAAGAGGTGCTTACAGACTTACAGTATGCTGAATGGAAATGCATGTGAATACTAAAGAGAACTGCTGGGCATTGTTTTAAAAAGCCATGACCTCGTGGACGAGAGGCCGCTGACCTTCCATCGACCGCGCAGAAGTCAATACCGCTATTAGACTATTGAGTTTTCTTATCCAACATTCCAGAGCACAGTCGATACAGTAGTTAGTAGAAGAGAATCGAACACAAAAACCACTCAGGGTGATTTATACAATCAGTTACACCAGAATAGCCCTTCATCCCATAATGCACTACAGTCTTTATCTGTGGAGATGTGATAATGCAGTTAGCAATAATGTGTTTCTCAACACTAAAATCATACTCACCCACACACAGGTACTCTAATGGTAGTAATTGAGTATGTAACCGCCGGTCGCTCTAGTGCAAGTTAATTTTAGCAAGCGTTTTAATGTTAATACTGCAGTAATTAAACTGGTGCCCACTTTAAAGCAGCAGAAATGAGCTGATATATGACAGCCATTAAAGAGATGTTGCTATTCACTTAAGATCGTTTACCCAAAATGTAAATGTGCTGTTAATTACATGTAGATTTATGTATGGTAATGCTATTATGGACACTTTAAAATACACTGAATAACTATAGTGTGTAGTATTTAAACTTTGATAGTGCCTTTTAAGAATAGTCATATCTTTCATATATTTCGTATATATTTATCGAACATTTTGTGATTGTTATAGACCTGCTGTTCATTAACACTTTACAAAGAAGCTCCATTTGTTAACATTTGTTTAAAAAACGGTGATCAAACCTACTTTTAAAGCATTTATTTATCCTAAGTGATGTTGATTTCTTGGTTAATGCTAAATATCTCAATAAAATCAAATAATGTACTACTTTAATGCAGCTAATAACAAGAAAAGTTGATATTTCCTTACTTTATTCAATTTAATGTATTAATTTACTGTTAATATACATCTAAAATGTTTAGCAGGTGATCTGTTTTGTTAAATACAACATAAAAAATTTGTTTTGGCTAACATCGTGGTTTTTTGGTGATTTATAAAACGCATGTCAACAGATACCAGAAATTAGAATCCTTTTACTTCATAAGACCTCAATGTATCATCAAGATTAATGAATATTCATTTTGGGGTTACTTTTGTTTTTTTTATGACACTGACTTGCATTTTACTAATGATCAAGATCATCATTAGCATTTTTTTTGTGTTCAAAAGACATCTAGACGGCCAAACATAAACGTCCTACCTAAAACAACGTTAAGATTGGGCTATAAGCAAAAATCTAATAAGTCTGTAAATAGACTAGTCATTAAGTATTAGACAGATCCCAGCAGGCACAGGACATCAACATGACGTCAGATTGACGTTGTACCCCAACGCCGTGGGATGTTGCATTTTGTTTGGAAATGAAAATCCGACATCTATGTGAAGGCCGACATTAAAGTACAATGTCCAACCTAAAATTAACCAAATATCGACCTCTAATGAAGTTACTGTTGATGTTGTGTGGACGTTACCACTATGACGTCTATCAGACGTTGGATTTTGGTTACCAAACCTGATGAATGTTGGTTTAAGATGTTGGCTCGGCGTTGGATTTTGGTCACTTTCCAACACAACCTAAAATCACCCAAATATCATCGTCGTTATTGGACGTCGAAATAAAGTTATCCTTAGATGTTGGCTAGACATTGAATTTTAGTCACCTGACATCACAACCTAAAACTAACCTAATATTAACATCTTATGACACTGTGTGCCTGCTGGAATTAGACATTCTTCACATGTGTAGTCATTCTTTCCTGTCTATTTGATGACTAGTCTGTATTTGGGATATTCTTAGATGTCTATTAGATCTTCACTTACAGCCCAAATTAAAGACATCGATATTAAGAGGTCTATTAGACGTCTTTTAAAGATAAAAGTGCTTGGTGGGTTCTTTATTGTTTAACTGAAGAAAATAAACATCTACACCTACTTTTATAGTATAACTTGAGAGTGAGTACATTTTATATTAGTAATTTTTTGTGTACTATGTGTTCTAAAATGAGTAATCGAATGACATCACAACATGCTCATATGAGAACATTACAGAGCTTGATTTGTGCTGAGATTGATGACAATGGATCCTGCAAGACCAGTTCTCCTCCGTCACAGACATCTAATACGGGCGTTGACTCTTAGACGGGAACACAGGGCTTTCAGATGAGGTCTAGAGATGCTGTGTTTGTAGGACTTACGGTTGGCGATGCTGGTGGGACTGGGCACCCAGTTCTCTGTGAAGTTGACGTTGCACATGTTAGTGCTGCAGCAGCAGAATCTGTAGGTGCCATTCTGGATCTGCGATGGCGTTGTGGTAACCACGCAACGGTCGTCATGGCAGTCCTGCTGGTCACCAATGTAAGTCCAACAGCCTGTAATGAAAAGATGCAGGTGGTGCAGTGAAACACTGAGATGGAAACTGGGCTTTCTTAAGAATGTGTAGACAGGATTATATTATATTATGTTATATTATATTATATTATATTATATTATATTATATTATATTATATTATATTATATTATATTATTTATATTATATTATATTATATTATATTATATTATATTATATTATATTATATTATATTATATTATATTATATTATATTATTTATATTATATTATATTATATTATATTATATTATATTATATTATATTATATTATATTATATTATTCATTAATTTATTTTCTTTTCGGCTTAGTCCCTCTATTAATCTGGGGTCGCCACAGCGGAATGAACCGCCAACTTATTCAGCATGTTTTTATGCAGTGGATGCCCTTACAGCCGCAACCCATCACTGGGAAACATACACACACACTCATTCACACACATACATTACGGACAATTTAGCCTATCCAATTTACCTATACCACATGTCTTTGGACTGGTACGGGAAACCGGAACACCCAGAGGAAACCCGCGTGAACATGGGAGAACATGCAAACTCCACAACAAAACTGCAACTATCCCAGCTTGAACCAGCGACCTTCTTGCTGTTAGACGAACATGCTACCCACTGCGCCACTGTGTCGCCTATATTATATTATATTATTCATTCATTTTCTTTCCGGCTTAGTCCCTTTATTAATCAGGGGTCGCCACAGCGGAATGAACCGCTAACTTATCCAGGAAATGTTTTATGCAGCGGATGCCGTGCCAGCTGCAACCCATCTCTGGGAAATTTATTTTATTTTATTTTATTTTATTTTATTTTATTTTATTTTATTTTATTTTATTTTATTTTATTTTATTTTATTTTATTTTATTTTATTTTATCAAATCACATTATATTATATTATATTATATTATATTATATTATATTATATTATATTATATTATTTTATATTATATTATATTATATTATATTATATTATATTATATTATATTATTTTATATTATATTATATTATATTATTTTATATTATATTATTTTATATTATATTATTTTATATTATATTATTATTTTATATTATATTATATTATATTATATTATATTATATTATATTATTTTATATTATATTATATTATTTTATATTATATTATATTATATTATATTATATTATTTTATATTATATTATTTTATATTATATTATATTATATTATATTATATTATATTATATTATATTATTTTATATTATATTATATTATATTATATTATATTATATTATATTATATTATATTATTTTATATTATATTATATTATTTTATATTATATTATATTATATTATATTATATTATATTATATTATATTATATTATATTATTATATTATATTATATTATATTTATATTATATTATATTATATTATATTATATTATATTATATTATATTATATTATATTATTTTATATTATATTATATTATATTATATTATATTATATTATATTATATTATTTATATTATATTATATTATTTATATTATATTATATTATATTATATTTTGATCTTAATGTTTATAAAACTATTATTATTGACATCTTATTTATGATTTTTACCATTTTATATTGTTTTATTTTGAGATAAAATGTTTATATTAAACACTATTTTATACAAACCCAGTCTTTAATTCTTTTTAATTAAATAGGCCTAAAAATTATTGATGTATCATAAATTCAATCATTGTAAAATTAAATTGTGTTAAATAATATAATGATTTAAATGACAATAAACTGATGACATGATTTTATAATGTATAATAAGCTAAACTGTTTTATTAAAGCATGCACTACCATTAAATGTTTTTTTAATAATGGTTGAATTCAGCACTTACTAATACTAATTTTAAATATTTAAATATTTTTATATTTTTGTTTTAATTTTATTTTGCTTTTAGTTTTACACATTGAAATGCAAGTTTTTACAAACATAGAAAATTCTTAACAAGCACAACACTGCTGCATTTACTAAATAAACAAATTACAATGATATATATATATATATATATATATATATATATATATATATATATATATATATATATATATATATATATATATATATATATATATATATATATATATATATATATATATAGTGCTCAGCATATATGAGTACACCCCTCTCACAAATCTCTCTTTTAAATTCATATTTTTAACAGGAAGCTATACAACATTATATTTGTGCAAATACATTTGATTATTCAGTACTAAAGCCAAATCTGGAGCTTATCTAACAAAATAACTTACAATAACAATACCAAATTTATATGTTATAGAATAATATTAAATACAATTTTTAAAAAGTGGAAAAAGTCAAGTGAAGCAAAACAATTAATTTAATTGTTTTATCTATCAATTTCTAAATATGTTTAGTGACTAAAATCTTATTGTAATAAATCTAATAAATAAATTTAATAAATCTGTCTTGTTTAAATGCACCAAAATACATTGCCTATATTCACTGAGAAATGGATACAAATATATATTTTTTTAAATGGGGTGAACTCAATTATGCTGAGCACTGTAAAAACATAAAATAATAAAAAAAAATAACAAAAACCCCAAAAATAATAATTAAAAATGCTCCTCCTGTTTCAGGTTAGTGCGAATATGTTTAAAAGTAACTTTTTTCATCATACTGAATACAAAATTCTAAAATAATTTTATTGTAATCCAGCATTCTCTAACTTTTTGTTGGTCATATTCTGAAATAACATGAGAATAAATAAAGAGCAACTTTCATTTTTGACTGAACCATCCCTTTACGAGGAACAGTGAAAAGTCAACAGAAGGACCTCACAGATATATATGCAGAGGTTTGCGTGTATGTTTGAGTTCATTCTGACCTTGTTTGACCAGACGGATCTCTCCGTCATGTGTTTTCTCCCAGAGGCCGTAGCAGCGGCTGCTCTTGCTGCACAGGATGGTGTTATTTTCTCTGGTGATGTGCCAGTCACCAGCCACACTCTGCTCATCCACCTGCTGGTGCTGGTCATTAAAAGCACACTCCCGCTCGCGCTCTTCACTCTGAGCAGCTGCCGACACACAAAATGAGAAGAAGAAGAAAAAATGAGATTATTAACAGATCATATTCCTGGAAGGCCTACATAAACACTGCAGAAAAGCAAACTCAGCATTATTCACACAAGTCCCTTTAAGGCGAGTCAGCTGTAACAGTAGCCATCTTGAAAACACTCCCAGGTGGCTATTTTTTTATTTTATGGATCTTACTGTGAGCAATTCATCCATGTATGTGTTTATTTCTTTCAAACATTTTGATTTTAAAAGAAAATGCCACTGGACTGGACTAAACTGGCTGTATTTTCAGGCCTGCAGGTCAGGTTCATTTGCCTTAATTTTTAAGTCAATAACTGATGTACACCACCAAGACCCAGATGTAAGTCACAATATCTAAGAAAAGGCTCACTGCTATTTCTGTTTTACTGAAAAGTTAAAGGGGTAAAACATACATTGTAAAACCAAAAAAGTTAAGGTAACTCAAACCATTTGAGGAAACCGATTGCAACAAACCATTTAAGTTCAAAAACTAATCCTAATAATGAGTAATGTGAACTTAATTTTTATTTACAATTACCATTGTACAACTTACAATTACCATTTGAGTAATTGAAGCAATTTAAGCACAGTAAAACCCAATAAATGAACTCAAACCAACTGAGTACTGTAAAACCCAATAAGTCAAGGCAACTCAAACTGTTTGAGGAAACTGATTGCTACAAACCATTTGAGTTCAAAAACTAATCTATATGAGTACTGTGAACTTGCTCCATTTAAGTTGAAGTAATGAGATGTTTAATTAGCTCATTACCTTCAACACTGAGTTCAAAACTCTTTTCAAATGAGTAGATTTAACTTTCTATCAATTTTGAGTTAACCACACTCATTTCATTTGATAAAGTTGACTGTTGAGTTTTACAGTGTATAGAAAATTCATAGACAGTCATTCATCCCTTTCTATTTGATGACTAGTCTATATTTGGGCCTTTCTTAGCTGTCTATGGACCCTTTTCACAAGACTTCTGAAGCGTTTAACGCTCATCATAATCTCAAATCCTAGAAAGTTTTTAATATTTCTATTTTTAAAACAACGTATGAACATTTAGGAATGTATTATATCATCTTTGCGTCAAATTACAATTAAATGTGAGGTGTTTGTCATACAGTGTCTATGGGGCTGAGAGTAAATTTGACGTTCTTTGACGTCTCACACTATTTTCCCCCTTTTTCTGAAAGTCTTGATAACACCATTGTGGCGTTTTTCTTTTATTATTTCAGCAAATAGGATTGTAAAAAATGTATTTGTTGTTCACTGCGTCGTAAGTTTATGCAAATATGACAACTTCTGCTGCTGAGAAATCCCTGAAATGGCAAAAGGGTCTTTTAGAACTTCACAGACAGTCCAAATTAAAGATGTCTGTGTTTAGAGGTCTATTAGATGTCTTTTAAAGATAAAAGTGCTCAGTGGGATCTTTATAGTTCAACTGAAGAAAAAAAAAACATCTACACCTACATCCTGTATAACCTGTGTGCTACATTTTATATGAATCATTTTTGGTATACTATCGTTTAAAATGAGTATTGG
Organism: Danio aesculapii; assembly: GCF_903798145.1. Taxonomy (NCBI): domain Eukaryota; kingdom Metazoa; phylum Chordata; class Actinopteri; order Cypriniformes; family Danionidae; genus Danio; species Danio aesculapii. The sequence goes on along the minus strand of NC_079443.1, from coordinate 8,278,486 downwards.
TCAAAACCGTTTTCTCTAAGGATGCACCGATTTGGAAATTGGAAATCAGTTAACCAATCGATAACCAATATATAGTCAGATAAATAATTATTCTTGATATGTATATTTGTGAGTGTGATTACAAAAAGAAAAGACAAACAAACACAGTTCATGTTGCAGATTTTTACAAATTTTGTTTTAGGTCAAAAACAATGATGAAAAACATGCAATACTGTTCACTGCCTGTCTTGTCGTCAATCCCAAAAATAGTAACTTGACTTCTACTGTAGTTGATCTTTTAGAAAAGTGGCAGAAGGTAAATTTTTCCAGTGGATCATCTCTTAATATTACAGAGGACCTATTGGAACCCACATGGACTCAAGAGGTCTCACAGAAATCAGTGAAAAAAGTTTGGTGAAGGAAAAATCATGGTTTGGGGTTACATTCAGTATGGGGGCATGCGAGAGATCTGCAGAGTGGATGGCAACATCAACAGCCTGAGGAATCAAAACATTTGTGCTCTCCATTACAATTCTTCAGCAGTATAGCACTCCTCATACTACAACCTCTGCATTAAAGATGGGCCATCCCAGTTACCAGACATGAACATTATTGAGCATGTCTGGGGTAAGATGAATGAGGAGGCATTGAAGATGAATCCAAAGAATCTTGATGAACTCTGGGAGTCCTGCAAGAATGCTTTCTTTGCCATGCCAGATGATTATTAATAAGTTATTTGAGTCATTGCAGAGATGTATGGATGCAGTCCTCCAAGCTCATGGGAGTCATACACAATATTTATTCTTTTTCCACTGCACCATGACTTTATATTCTATACTGTACTTTATTTCTGTTAAAAGACAAGACTTTTGTCTAAGCAAAGTCAGACCTCACTGTCCTAATTAAATAATTCAAAATCAAGGCATGATCATACTTTATTTTGGTAAAATAAGCGTAATCTAGAGGTCTTTGCCTTTAATATAAGCCACTTCTGATAACAAATGATCAACATGAAGTCAAGTTATTATCTATTGTTCCTAAAACTTGGATAGACGACAAGACTTTACTCAGGTAGTAACATTCATTGAATGTTACAATTTTACCTTTCTACAAGTACTTTATCTCACAAAACACCCCCCCCCCCCCTCCAAAAACTAATTATTTAACAAGTATCCCCACATATTTCTCCAGAATTCAAGCAGACATTATTCAACAAATGCTTTCAGTGCACTACATTCCTCTTCAACCCAGATTTCTCTCTACAGCCAACAAAATAGAATGCCGATTGGATCAGCATAAGATGTATTTCAGCCCTACCAAATGATTTCCTGCCTCAAGGAAGTTGAAGAGTTCATTCTCCGCAGAGGATAATCAGGTTGAATGTGGGCGCGTACTTCTGATCAATAGCTAAACCTTGATTAATCGGACACGCCATGAGGGGTTGTGTGTGTGTGTGTGTGAGGGGGGGTATCTAAAACAGTGCCCTTGCTTTATACTAAGAGAGAAACAACAGAACACCTGGGGCCTTCTGCGCACCTGCTGCTACTCCGTCCAAGCATAATGCACACCTCCCGAAAAACTCCATTACAAAGCTTCCTGTAAGTCACTGTCATGACAACACTGGATAGGAGGGGCGCCGAGCGTACGTGTAGAAAATCAACCTTTTTGAGCGCTGCCGCGTATTTAGAGAACACAAAACCGTGATGACTGATAAGGGCCCTAGCCAACGGGACTGCCCTCATTTCCATGAGCCGAGCCAGCAGGGCTGAATTCTGCTGTCGGCTGATCGCAATCACCGCCGCAGCTGGCCCGCGCTCACCCCAACTGTATCCAATGAATTAATCCTCTCTCTCTCTCTTTCGCCGCACTGTCATGCAAATCGTCAGGCCAGTGTCTGAGTAACCAAGAGGGTAAAAAAAATCCTAATGCCACTCGTTTAACAGGCTTGGTGAAGTCATGGATCTGGACTATTGTATTCGAGGCGTTCAGACAAGTGAGCAGGGAGGGGAAAAAGCCCCCTGGTAGCATCATCGCCGGTATCCGCGTCCCATCAGAGTCCAGGCAGGGAGAATTGCTGCTGTATGTCCCTGGGGGAGGCTTTTGTCTGCTCCCCTACAAGAGCGAAGCCTGAAACGGTTGCACCGGTTTGTATCCGGCCACACACACCAGCAAGTGGTAGCATAAGCCTGGATGAATGTGTCCTGAGCGTAGCCGCGGATGCCTGACTCTGCAGGGCTCCTCATTATACCGAGCAATCCTTAAATGAAACCAGGGCTGCTCGACCCGAGAAAGAGGCGCAAAACGGTCCCTCAGTGGCTAGAAGAGGGGGGAAAAATTGTCTCAGCTTGGCTTGCCCCTCTTCAAGACAAAACACAGAGCTCCACTGGGGGCCATAAAGGACCGCTGATGGTTCAGAGATTCCTCCCAATTACAGGAGTGAAAATGGAGGATCACCCCCCACTCCTCCATGTCTCTGCTGATGGTAATGAGGGCATGAGGGCTGAGCCAGATGGATAACGCTCACATCCTCTTCCTCTCTGCGCTGAGCTCGGGTTTGCGCACTTACAAGTGTGTGACTGGGGGTGTAATATCACATTGGTGTCATTTGTGGATTTAGGGCCCCGTCTTTGTTTTGGAGTCAGTGAGACAGGTCATTAGGCGCGACGGTTTCCTGTAATTTGTGTGAGAAACTGTGAGCCTTCCACACAACACAGAGGTGGAAGGGAACAAGAGCAATCAATCAAAGAGCAGCACACGCCAATGGAAAACGGTGGAGCATTTACTTGATGGCTCCAAAGCAAAGCCTTGGAGTTTGGAGAAAACAGCAGCACATGAAACCTTATAGCCAATCACAGAGGGACCAAATCTGTGTTTATAAGTTTGTTAAGTAGCTCTCTCAAGTGTGTCTCAAAAATCAAAGGAGACTGCTCTTCTTTTAAAGCCAGACCATGTTTCTACTGACTTAAGAGTGAAGTAATAAAGTAGATGGCTATAGTGTATAAAGAAGCACTAAACATTCATGACGCATCATGGTGTATGTTCAGAGATTTTGCCCTTTTTAAAGGTAAATTACACAATTGTGTACTCAAACTGAACCATTTAACATCTGAAATGTTTAATAATAATAATTCCTTACATTTAGAGTATATAGCGCTTTTTCTGGACAGTCAAAGTGCTTTTACACACATTTTTGGGGGAAATCTCCTCATCCACCACCAGTATGCAGCATCCACCTGGGTGATGCGATGACAGCAATATTGCGCCAGACCACACACCATACACCAGCCAATTGATGGAGAGGAGTGGTAAAGCCAATTATGACATGGGGATGGTTAGGAGGCCAGTGGGCTAATTTGGCCAGGATGCCGGGTGAGACCCCTACTCTTTTTCTAAGGATTTTTAACGTCCACAGAGAGTCAGGACGTCGGTTTAACATCTGGAAGACAGCATGCACTAAGCAGTATAGAGTTCCCTTCACTATTCTAGGGCATTAGTACCCATATAGACCACAGGTTGAGTGCCTCCTGCTGGTCCCCCTAACACCACTTCTAGCAACAACCTAGCTTTCCCATGTGGTCCCCCATCCAGGTACTGACCGGGAACAGCCCTGCTTAGCTTCAGTGGGCAACCATATGAGAGTTGCAGAGAGCTAGCTGCCAGTGTAGGTATAGTTTGATATCAGTGTAAGAGATCACAATAATGAAAATAAATTCAAGAGTTTACAATAAGCAAATGATTGATTATAAAGCTTCTTTGGCATGCTGTCCCGGGAGAGAGCCCTGAGCTCATAAGATCCTCGAACCCGGGGCTCCCTCCTGTTTGCAAGGTGAGAGGGGAGTTTGAGCTCAGGTAAATCTCGAGAACCCCCCTGCTGTAGTAGCTAATGAACAGATAGTGATTGCTCTTAAGAGATAACTACTTACTAGGTACATGTCTATCGTGCCGATTTGGATTAGTCAATTACCCTAAGATGCATGTATTTGGACGGTGGGAGGAAACCGGGAAACACGGGGCACAGGGAGAGCGTGTAAACTCCACACAGAAAAGTCAGCTGGCTTTGTAAGGACTAGAACCAGTGATGTGCTTGCTGTGAGGCAACAGTGCTAACCACTGGGCCACCGTGTCACCCATCTAGGAAAGGAGGAGGAGTAGGGGTGGAAGGGGGGATTATTCAAAACGAGGATGGCTGTTCTATGGAACTTAGGGTATATATAGTGGCTTAGGAATCATCTGATTGGTGAGTTATAAATTGGATAATGAGGGGCCAGCCACAAGCAATCATAAGAATGTGATCTTCTCGAAATTAGTTTCAAAATAAATTTTACTTAGTGGTAGACTTAAATTTTTTTAAAGGAATAAAGTAATTTGTTGTACTCAATTATAAATATAATGTTGAAAAATGTATGTGTAAAGGTTATTTCTGTACTCAAAACAGAATCTTGTTTCTAAAATGTCAAAGTCTGTTAAAAAGTTATGATCAAGGTACCACAATGTCATCTGAAAGGTTCAAGAACAAACGAAAACCAGCCATGAAACACAAGCTACAGCTACTCAATCAACAATTCGCATCTTCCTTTTTTTAAAACCTGTAACATTGATGTCAGCAAGGACACAGAACTGCAGTTGTGTGCATTTATTTCAACATAAACATTCCATTACTATCATGACAGCAGAAGACAGAATGGAATGGAATTTTGTTGTTGGCTTTTGTCGCTTATTTATCGTGTATTTGTCTTAACGGTAAAGGTAGTCTACATAGAAATACATAGAATAATCATTAAAGATGCTGCAGTGCTGCATCAAAACAACACATTTCTGAAAGATATCTAATATTGGTCATCTTTGTCTCTTATTGTGCATGACTCTCTCCATCTACACGCTACTGTTTAAGTCACAAATGTGCAAATGAATGAGATCAATACATTCAAATGATAAGTTAATTGTTAATAATGCTTCACATTAATATAGTTCCAGTGTTTATTTCTGTTCACGGCTCTCATCATGTTATTATTTAAGTCACTTCTGTGAAATTGTGGCACAAAGGGACAGAAATAAATAAAAACAGTAAGTTTAATATTCCATAATGTTACTGCTACTCATTAATATATGTGAAAACAGATACTGGTCCACTGATTCTCTTCATCTAAATGCTACTGTTTAAATCAGTGTGGTAATTGTGGCAGGAAGGAAAAGCCACATATGAAAATGGTATGTTTAGACTTAAGTCATTTTAATATCACATTAAAATTCAAGAAAATTGACACTGGTTGAAAATTGATGTCTTTCTCCATCTAGAAGCTACTATGTGAGTTAAAGGCTTGATTTTTCCTTCCTGCTTCTGCACGATTCCCACACCCACTCACTAGAGGTCTGCAGATTTAGACTTAGCGGTTGGTGTGAAGTACACACTGTGTGAACAGTAAGAGCTCCATACTTGGCCACACGTAACCACAATTCCTTTCCTATAAACTCTTACTAACTTAACTTCAGTATAATAACAGAATAGTGAATTGATGGTTTAATTTCAGTCCTCACCATCTCCCGCTCACAGCAAACAAACAGAAGAAGAGGACAGGCTAACGTCGACAATCTAACATCATCACAGAAAGACTTTCATTCCAGAGTGAAAGCCAATTTTCTGATTTTAATTAAAGATAACCAAAACAACATAATTTTTTTTCTGTGGATTAATTGAATTGTTCACCTCAAGAATAGCCTAACAAAGCAAATAGCATCACTTCATGACTACTTAATGGTTTACTGGGAGTCTAGTATGCAATCTTTAATGGTCTTCCAGGAAGTGAACGTTGTTTTTAACAGTAAATGCTTCAGAGGGAGAAACCAAAAGCTGAATTTAAACGTTTTTGAAGTTTACTGCTTACATCCAAGCATTCTGCTCCAGGCTCTTTTTTGTTTGAGTTTAGTTTAAAAGAGATGTGTTCGCATGTTTTCCCAGGGGATATATGGGGAGAGTTTTTTTTTCTTTTTTTCATGTTAAATGACAAATAGGATGGGGTAGCTCTGTAGCTCGACAAAAATAGGAAAGCTCTGTCTGTCAGCTGAAGGCACATCACATCAACGTGTAGGGCAGACAGACGACAACATTGCTGATTATAATTGGAGCAATTTGTTAAGGTTCCTGGTTCATCGGCTACAGCATCAGCCCTGAAAGTGCCATAACAGCTGATCAATAGCGGGCCAGACACATTAGAGAGTCTGAAAAATTAAAAAGGTGCTGCTGGCACTATTTTCTTTCCCCAAGAGACATGTTTTCTCATAAATAGGTCCAACGGCGTAATCTGAATTCCCTTCATTCCCGTTCAGTACAGCTGGGATGAGAACATTTCACTCAAGTGTTTCCTTCATGTCGTGATTAATTCAGCTTTCAGCGACTGGCTCCGCTCCATCCGGACATGCAAGACAGGCATTTTCGAATCTTCCAAATGACTCGGCTCTTTATTTTTGTCTGCTGGGCGGTGAGAGAAAATTCCTCCACCTCTAGGTGGCAGGGTGCTCTGCTCTCTACTGAAAGAGCAAAGGGAGGAGGGTGAGGGAAGAAGGGGATTGTGGGATTGTTTTTGGGGGCAGTCTGTACCAGTCTGACTCGGCCCTGCTACTGTTTGTGCACCAGCTCAAGGTTAGAGCTACTGCTTAGAGGCCTGTCAGCATTTTCCCCAGATAACACTCAACTTTGCCTTACTGGGGACCTTCGGCCTGTGTTAGTCTCAGCTCCTGGTCTTTGTTTTAAAGGGAAAGCGCAGTCCAAAAAGCTAGTGATCTCCCCACAACTCATTTGCTGGCACTGTGAAAAACAAAACGGGGCTTTTCTATAAAGAATACATCAGAGTAAAGGACTACACAAACCTAAGCCGAGTACAAATCGTGATTAATTTATTATGTCTCCGCTAAGGCCAAAAGCTGAGGCTCTGTCTGCCAAAGAGCCGGAGGGCCTGTGGCCGTTTCCTTTCCAGTAGATTATCTGAGAAGTTGGCACAGGCCCCATCTCCTGCCAATGTCTCTATGGACAGGGAAGCTGTCAGGCTGGCTCTCAGATACAGGAAAGCAGAGAAGGGGGTGTGCTGGCACTGGAGGGGGCACCAGCAGAAACCTCACTCCAGCTTGGCCTAGGAGAACTTAGGGGCCAAATGAAAGGAAGGAGGATGGTTCAGCAATTCTAGAGCCATCTGGCGTGGCAGAACCACACCAGACCATCAGGCAGTTAGATTAGGTGGCGTACTGGTGTAATATTCAATTTCATTGTACTATATTGTAATCAAATGAAAGCTGCATTATGTGCACTTCATGAATAATTAAGATCTTGTGTAGAAAATTAAGTGTGGTATTTGTAGTAACACCACAGTAACCCAAACTTGATTCTCATGAACATTGTCAGTACTAGGGGCGTAATGGTTCAGTATAGTATGATATCAATACATCAAAAAGAAAGATACCCTTTTGATTCACTAAATGTAAGATCATAAAGCATGACCTTATCTTTACTTTGACCAATGACAGAGCTACACTTGACCGATTTAACTGTGATGTCTTCAAAGCAGCAAATAAAACAAAACAGATCCTTATATATATGCATGGGCCGATATAAGATTCTAATGGTATGATAACCTTGGATAACAATCTCACGGTTTCACAGTATTGTGCTCACTGCGCTAAAATATATTCTTTTTTATTTGTCTGGGTAAAAAAACAATCACTTTTTCCCGCTTTGAACACAATGGCTGCGTTCCAAATCACATAATTCCATACTATATAGTACGCTAAAAACAATATGTGAGCCAAGTAGTATGTCCGAATACACATAGAATAACAGTATGCAAAAAGTAACCAGATGACCTACTACTTCCGGTGAGATTCTGAAGTGCGCATCCTATGTCACGTGATGACGAAAAAATGGCATCCGTGGTACGTCCGAGTTCCATTCATACTACTTTCATTCATAATGTATAGAACATACTTCTCTATCGATCGAGTAGTAAATTAAAATACAGTACCTACTGAGAAGTAGGCAATTTTGAAAGCAGACAATTTATTTATTTTTGAGAAACATTTAAAATATTTTGGAACTAAACATGTCAGGTTAAACAATTCAAATGGATCATTGACTTCTGCTGTCTTCATTTGTTTCAAAAAAACTGATTTCTTTTCAATTTAAAATGACATCTTTGAATATCTTTTCTGCTAGAGATACTGTTGTCCTAAACAACATGTAACAAAAAAAATCTTACATATACCATAGAAACAGAAAATGTTGGCTGTTTTAAAACCTTGACTTTTCCAAACCGCGGTATACATTGAAAATGGTTAACGACCCATGCCTACTTATTTATGTATTAAAAAAAACTAGATGTAATATTGCAGTAATAAACAAATGCAAACAAAAAACAAATATTTTGTAAAATATAGAATTCAGTGTGTTTTTACTCAGTGTGTGTCCACATTTTCAAATATTTATTATGCAAATATAACTGTAACGAATAGTTTGATTTGTAATGGTACTGAAGCAAAAGCCTCATTATGCCATGGTTCAATAAAGAAGTGAAGCTGCTTTGACACAATCTACATTGTATAAGCGCTATACAAATAAAGGTGAATTGAATTGAATTGAATATACGAATATGTGTTTCATGACACCCCAAGTCAGTACCAATAGGATCATATATTTGAAGCATATTGAAAGTATAACAATTTAAAGCAAAACACGTACAGTATTTGCATTATAATCCACAAATATATATTGTACATAATGAAAAGTGGCAGCTTAAAGCTGAAATTTGTGTGGATTATTTAGCAATGCACAGTATACCAGTGCCATGTCAAAAATTTATTCTCAAGGTTTACTATAAGTATAAAATATTCAACCTTCACTATATTTTACATACTGGTTTGGTTCACTCCTGCTAAATCAGCTTTTAAAAATATTTTTTTTTATTTTTATAATGTTTTTAATTAGACAAAACCAGCCATTTATTTTCCTTTGGCTTAAACCCTTTATTCATCAGGGGTCGCCACAGCAGAATGAACTGCCAACTTATCCAGCATATGGTTTACACAGCGGATGTCCTTCCAGCTGCAACCCAGTACTGGGAAATATCCATACACAATCATTCACACACATATACTACAGCCAAATTCGTTTATTCAATTCACCTATACCACATGTCTTTGGACTGTGGGGGAGCACCCGGAGGAAACCCGTGCAAACATGGGGAGAACATGCAAACTCCACATAGAAATGCCAACTGACCCAGCCAGGACTCGAACCAACTACGTTCTTGCTGAAGTGTATATATATATATATATATATATATATATATATATATATATATATATATATATATATATATATATATATATATATATATATATATATATATATATACACACACACAACAGAAAATATATACAGGAGATTCACTCATTGCCATAATTCTTCACAAGACTCAGTACATATACTAAACTCAGATTACTTGATCCTAGCTTGATCCCCGAAGCGAGTAGTTGCTCACACAAGCAATCGAGAAAGTCATTAGTCTGCAACAGCATTTGAAGATAAGCTTAAGGCAATGCTCAAATACAGGAGGGAGGAAAGACAAATCCACCTTTTCAACAGACAGGAATTTATTTAGTCCTGCAGTTTCATAAGGTAACATCTGCCGAGCCTTAGAGACAAGGCCACTGACGAATCGAAAAAATAATGCAATTACTGCTTTACGGGCTTTGTTCTTTTATCATAGGATGATTTGTGTGTCCATAATCAAAGCTGAAGTGAAAAAAAAAAACTGTGTGAGATTCAGCTGCAGGGTCGAACATGTAAAACAAACAAAAAAAAAAGCTTTTAATGTCAGACTGACTTTATCCGCTTTCCCAAATAAAAGCAGGCCTCCACATAATTAGCAAAACACCAGACGGAGAGCATTTTATTGAACTGACCAGAGACTGTGGAGCTTGCAGTGCTGCTCAGTTATTAATAATAATGAGAGCCTCGTCCACTCTGTTCAGGACATTTACCTTATCTATCTACCTCTGCAGGACACCAGCTCTCCATCCCTGGACGCTAACGCTAATGTCTGCTTTATATCATGGTCATCTTAACAAGATTAGTTGAATTAATACGAGAGCAGAAAAGGATGTGGACGGATACAACAGGCCAATGTGGTTGCGGTGTTGGTTTCAGAATAAGGCTAATGACTATTTTGATTATGATCAAATTTGTTGATGATTTCTTTGACAAATGGGGTTTACTTCAAGACTATGTGACGCATGCTGTACATTGTAAGCACAGAAATAAAAAATGCAAGCCAAAAAGTTATACCAATGAGTCCAGTTAAACCAACTTACACTGTAAACTTTTTCCACTAAAGCTCACTTTGGCTTTTAAAAAAAAAAAATTTAACTAATTTTTACTAATTAATTTTACTGTAGCGTGCCATCATCTCAAAAAATGAACAAAGAAATTTGTCCACATCCAGACTAATAATTACTCATTGACTACCTTCATGATTGATAATTATTTATACTAAAATCTTTGACATTGATTTTTTTTCTTTAAAATAAAATATATATTTTTTAAAAACTGTTCTATGATATCTAATTAGAAGGTATGTGGCTTAGGTCAAATCAAAAAACCTCACAATTGGCCCAGTTGTAAATGTTTTAACAAAAAATAAATAAATAACAATCTTTTTAAAGTGGTAGAGAGGTTTATTTTAGCTAGAAGGAAAATAAACCTAGTGGAGCGGGTCTCGAAATTAACCTTTTTGCTTGGTAGCACTGGTGTTCCTAACTTCAAAAATGTAGGTGCACCAGCCAAAATGTATGTGCACAGTTACTAAAAGTTTTATAAAAACAGATTTATTGCATTTGAAATCAACAAAAAATCTACATGTGCCCACTGGTCCTGCTAGCACTGCTTGACATGAATGGTATTAACTTAGTGTGCTTTCACACTTAATTCAATTGCCTGAACCGTACCCAAGTTCGATTGTCCACACTTGCCACCTTCTCGGTTGGTTTGTGTTCACACTGTCTTTTTTCCTTGTGAACCCCGGTACGCTTGTGTCATCAAGCGTATGTACGGCTGTTGCTAGGTGATGGACATGAAAGTAAAGCGCCAAAATGGAAAGACGAACGCACATAGCTGTCGTTCTACTTTTACTGAACCTTTTGGTTTTGGACATACAGAAAGCAACTCGCGTCTATCTGACGTTTAAAACGTAATGCAATGTCTGCAGAAGCAGTTTTTGGAGGAGACAAGCAGACATTATCACTATGATTGCCCTGGCTCAGTCCCGCTTGTCATCACGGTACAGTACATCATACACAGACACACACACACACACACACACACATGAATGAACGTAATGAAAACGATAGTTTGTTGTACAGTTGGAAGTTCACTTACTTCATTTGGTACGTTTGCATTCATACCAGAAGTGAATCAGACCAGAGTTCGCGTGAACTGTACCGTTAGACCACCTCTTTCAGACGGACTCCGGTACTGTTCACGGGTGCACACCTGAGTTCAGAAGACACATTCACACTAGCTAAACGTACCGTATTCTGATGTCAAACGAACCCGGGTGCGGACCCATTTATTTAACGATAATAACTGTGTCTGATATTGCACAGAAAATATTGACATATAACTAGGCCCACACGGAATCTGCGCGCAAAGAATTCCACAGATTTTTAGCTCATCATTGATTGTTTATTTACTTGTGTAAATGTGTGTAAATTAATATTTATTCAGTTTCTAAATTAATTACAGTAATAATATTGACTAATATGAAAATATTCATATTCATATTTATTTACAATACAGTCCTCTTTTTTAGTATATATATTATATGAGACTTGCTTTGTTTGCCAAATAAGTGGATCTAATTGGATTTGCATTTTAAACATTAAATAAAAGTTAAAAAGGTATTATTTATATTCCATATATTAAGCTTTAGTTATGATACTCCTAAAAAAATTCCAGAAATAGCAAAAATGTCTGCAGATTCCGTCTGGCCCTACATATAACTTATTATTTACTTGTCATCTTACTAGCAATAATGGTCTTTTCGTGAGCTGCAATAAAAGTTTAATCTTAGTGAGCGAAAGCCCTTTTGCGATGGTGTCCGTGCTGCCAGTTGCAGGACTGACAACATTGTGACAATTAAATGAAAGATTAAATAGAACATATCGTGCTTAAAATGTGTAGATGGTGCAAACGCTGTTACCTGCAAACACCGTCCCACAGCAGACTTTACGGTAAATGGCTTTAGTCATTTTCATAGCGGACTTTAACCCAATGGAAGTCTTTTATCCACTCTTCGAAAAAAGTGTACATGGTGGATTAACATTCACCACATGATCACTAATAAGATATGCCACTCTGGTGTGCCCTGTCATCTGAAGGAAGGCATTGACTGAGTGATTGATAGCTGATATTAGCTAATCTATTCATGTTCACAGTTCAAGAGTAACGAGCCAATAAGGAGAGCTTGAAGGCAGAGCAAGCATTGCGCGATTTGTTTACTGCAGCAAGTTCACATGATGACTGTTTTAAACCATTCCTGAGTGCTGCGTTTGTCGTTTTTAGGTCCAAAGATGCATTGAATGTCTCTTAACTATGCGCATGCGGTGAACATTTTGCAGTGAAAACAAATCGCACGGCCACAATTTTATGCACTGTCACAAATGTTCCCAAATATATTCTGAGGTCGCATAAATAAAATTTCAGCCGCATATGCGACCAAAACAATTTTGAGCCCTGTAGAGTAACCTAGTCTGTTTCTCAGTTGTGTTGCAGATAAAATATAGGGTAAATTATAATTATACTTGAAAAAAAGGCAGAGAGCTGAGTGATACAATGTGCATTAACACATATATTCAACAGTTTACATGTGTCTGTTGCCTCATTACAGACATTTATGTCCAATTTCACAATATACAATTTAAACTAACAAAAGATACATTTAAAAACACCTTATGCCTCTTTGGCCTGACCGGGTTTTAGATCTGGTTTGTTCGAAATCTGCACTGCCTGTCTGAGACACAATATAAAATGGGTCTAAAGAGGCACTGCATCAAATTCCATTATTCCACACCATGTCTTTAAAATATAAAAATGTATTATAAAACAGTGTTTTCAATGGATTTTCCCACAGCTCCTGACAACCATTCATCTCGTTTTAGGCTTGAACAAATAAACGAATGCTTAGGTATATTTAACTGACTGTATATTGATTAAATCACATTACCAAATTTGTAAAAGGAACCTTGGTAATTCTAATCCACCTTTTTCCAGAAGTTTTTGGTGGCTAAAAAAGCCATTTAATGTTATTTTCACAGAACAGTCTTTTTTTTTATCTCCGTTTACGTTGATACCCTAAAATGAAAACAATAGTAATACCAAATAACACTAAATTAACCATTTATTACCACAAAACTGCAATTAATATCAACCCAGGCTCATTCTGAAAACGTACCTCTACAGGCGTTTTTGTAGACCGCGAAATACATCCCGGCAGTACGTTTTTCTGCAGTTTTTGTTTTCGAGAATCCACGAGAGGTTGCTGTGTACGCTTTATGAGATCTCAAATTTCCCTCGCGAGTGCCATTCACACCTGCTGTTCTCACATAACCCACCAGAGGCCGCTGTTGACTGACTTTTTGACAGACTTTTTGACTGACTGACCCACCCATTTCCCTAAACCCAACCAACACGTTTTAAAAGCAATCAAAAAAAAGAAAAGCTTTTTTTTACCACGTTTTCAGATTTTACCACATTCACACCGTTATTGACTTGTTTGTTTTATTTTTTGGATTCTGTTTTTGTCCTACTTGCTTTCTGGACCCGCTCTTCACTGGACTCAAACCCCGTCATCGCGGTCAATTCCTCTCTGCGTCTCAAAACCGCCGAAGCACATGACGCGCTAACGGGACAAACTGGTTGCAGCTGGAATGCCGTTCATACGGAGGTAAGCGGTCAGCTGGTAAGCGCGAAGAGGAACGGCGTCACACCACCCCGTAGCGTTTGTTTAAAAAAAAATTAAATGCAGCTATACGTACCTCTGGCTACATAATTCGCGGTCTCCAGAAACGTCTGTAGGGTTACGTTTTCAGAATGAGCCTGTGTTGATTAAAACATACTAAGCAGCAAACGCAATCTGTGTCTTGTTTCTGCGAGCATTTGTTGGCACTTTTTCAAGTGTGATATTAGTGTGCCATAGCTGTTCAGGGCCCTTAGGGAGTCTTGTTGCCATTCCTCAGGAGTCTACAGAGGCAGACTCATCTCAAGTCTTTGACTTCCAGGAATCAGAGTGCTGGAGTTGTGCATTACAGTACAGCTTCATCTGCCCGTGGCTCTTTAAATGCAGACAGACAGAGAGGTTTCCCTGCAATCCAACTCTGACTGGCAGAAGCGAAGTCGCCGCAGTCTTCTGTTTGAGAGATGTGTTGCCATTTGCCCTGCAGAGAGTCGCTTGCAAAGCAACACAGGGATGTTTACACAAGAGTGGCCCGCAAGTCACTCATTAATCATCTGAGCAACATGAAATTCTTCCATCCAAACGGCCTCTGCAATACAGCAAAGCAATCCCAAGAATACAAAACCAACCCCGGAGGAGCCGTAACAATGCAAATGACTTTTTCTCTGCAACAAAATGGCCGAAATTAAGTTTGTTTCACGCAGACCAGCTTTGAAAGGCAGTTAGTGTGGATAACTCTTTTGTAAACGGCTAGACATCACATTAAGCTTGTTGGCATAGTCTAATGGGAGGCATTAGTATATTTTATGTGTGAGAAGGGATTACATAGTTCACAACAGGGCACTTTGACCTGAAACTCACAAAAAACAACACTCAACCTAATAAACAATCATGACCTCTGACCAGATCCTACTGCCTAGTGTCCTGACAGCTGGCGGGTGATGTGTACCATGTGCATGTGTCTGAGTGTATCTATGTCCAGACTTTAGGGGGGTTAAGGCAGGGGGAGAGTGCTAAGTCTGTCTGGACCCTTCCCCCCCCTTTTTTTCTGACGCACCCGGCTCTCCCTTAACGCCTGGGGGTCCTAAAGCTGCTTTGGCCAGCATAACCCCAGTGTTTCTCTCTGTGACTGTCTGTCTGGGTAAATCCAGACGTAAAAAAATGGAGTGTCTGGTTGGGTGTAAGGTAAGGTCAGGGCAGCAGGTGTCTACAGGGAAATGTAAAGGGTTAAAATATATACAGAAAAACAGATAATTAAATTGTAAGGAGCTGAAATTGTGCTGACTCTGAATTCTGATTAACCGAGACACAATGAATGTAGATGTAAAACTGTGATAAATGCAGACCTATTAATGTGCCAAAAGGCCATGTTGCCTGGCAACAACATTACTTAAAGGAACAATGTGTGCGGCTGTCTAAGAACACGCCTCCAAATATAATTACAAAAACAATATCTAAACAGGTTTTCTAAAATGATCCCAACTTATGTATGTAAACAACAGCTATGGAAAAAATAAGAGACACTTTACTGAATTTATTAGATCAATTACTACTATTACTT
Organism: Danio aesculapii; assembly: GCF_903798145.1. Classification (NCBI taxonomy): domain Eukaryota; kingdom Metazoa; phylum Chordata; class Actinopteri; order Cypriniformes; family Danionidae; genus Danio; species Danio aesculapii. Next base: position 8,262,952 of record NC_079443.1, on the reverse strand, counting down.
CTGTTGTTGATAACTAAATGTATAAATCTAACATTATAATTTGTTCATTCGTTCATTCATTTTTAGCTTAGTCCCTTTATTAATCTGGGGTCGCCACAGCGAAATGAAACAACATATGTTTTAGGTAGAGGATACCCTTCCAGCCGCAACCCAGTACTGGGAAACTTTCACGCCAACCCAGTACTGGGAAACATCCACACCATAACCCTAACCTTAACCTCAACCCTAAGGTGATCATGTTACCCACTGCGCCACCGTGACGCCTATAATTTGTACAACCCATATTTATTTTAAGTTTTATTTCCCATAAATGATTCAGTTATTCACTCATAAAACTTCATGTTTCTTTGCTGGATGTATCATTTTTGAAGAATTATTTAGTGGCATATTTTTGATGGTTGGTTTTATTGACAATGTAATTGCTGCCAACAACATTCATTTTTAAGCGTCAAGTTAAATGGATGTGATGATTTTAATCTTTACCATAAACATCAGTGGTTTTATCCAAACTATACACTGTTATCCCAGTACTTTTGTGTTATTTGAATGTTTGTAACTTCATAAGTAACTCAAAAGATTAAAGACTTGATCTCTTTCTTGATTTTTATGTTTTTCAAACACAGATTTGATTGCAGCGATTCGAAGGATTAATAAACATAAGCAAATCACCATCATTTATAATTTATGTTGCGTGGGTGTTGAGATCCCGATCTTTTAATGATTCATCGTGCAGCTTACACTGAATGCATTAATTCAGGCTAAACAAGTAGAGACAGAAAACACCTTTAATAACCTGAGAAACCCACCACATCCCAAATAACCTACCATGACTTCTTCCGTCTTCATTATATTTGACAGGAAAGCCTAAATGCTTTCATACATGTGATTTAAATGAGGCGGGATATCTATATATATATCCTAACCCTAACCCTAACCCTAACACATGTCCGAAATAAAGTCTAAAGTTGAGTCCAAAAAGTGTATCTATAAATGGAAACACAACTTGTAAAAACGAATGCACTTGTCTAGACCACAATGTCCCATCATTCAGCACATAAGCCAAGTTATAGTCATCATTATGTTGTAGTGAGACTGGTTCCTTGTCTAGGTAGAAGCACATATCTGTCACAGCCAAGCAGACAAAACATCCACACAGTAAACACACGCAAGATCACGTATGTAAACCCAGGGAATGATCTCAGTGAAGGACGCAAGAGGAAGTCAAACGCTATCTGAGGCTCAGCACACAGAGTAAGAAAACAAAGTAAAGTAAACTGAACGCCTTTTCCTCTTGGTTTGTGTAGGAACCAGACATGCTTTCCTGATGAACAACTCCGCTCTAAAACATGCCTCGAGTCATTACGTCAAAAAAAACAATACGCTTTTAATTGGAGCGACAACACGAAAACATTTTACAACAGTGCTTGTGGCTTTCTTTCTCAGTTTGGTGACCGGATCAGACTGGCAGTGGTTGAAGGCGAGACACTGCAGGTGAACAGGGGAAAGACATGAACAGTCATCACGTTCATCATACTTCCCCAGTTGATTGGTCGCATTAACGATTGCAAACATTTTTTGTATTACACTTTTTAAAAATTATTTGTTTAAATAGGCCAGGATAGTTCACCAAAAAATTTAAATTCTGACATGATGTACTCAATCTCCACTTCTCACAAACCTGGTTTGAGTTTCTTTCATCTGTTGAACACAAAATAAGTTATTAAAAAAATATTGGAAACCTGTGACCATTGACATCCATAGTATTTGTTTTCCTACTATGGAAGTCAATGGTTACAGGTATCTAACATTCTTCAACACATCTTCTTTTGTGCTTAACAGAAAAACGAAACTAAAAGTTTGGAACCACATCAGCGTGAGTAAATGTTCATTTTTGGGTGAACTATTCCTTTAAAATATGAAAACAGTATTAAATATTTTTATATATTTTCATACTAGCAGAAAGATCTGAACATTAGATTAAATCAGGTTCAGGTTTTTGTTTTTTTTAACATTACAGAGGGGATTTTGTGACTTTTTTATCACTCCATAATTTAGAGAATTCTTTTAGAGAAAAAATAATGTTCAGTTTTCTGTAAAACTGAATATATAATCAAACATAATCTGTAAAACCCTTCATAATGAAGATATTAATACAACTGTAAAGTTTGGTGATGACCACAGTGTCTTCTGATATCTAATTTATGTTGCGTGGGTGTAGAGATCCCGATCTTTTAATGATTCATCGTGCAGTTTACACTGAATGCATTAATGCAGGCTAAACAAGTAGAGACAGAAAACACCTTTAATAACCTGAGAAACCCACCACATCTCGAATAACCTACCATGACTTCTTCCGTCATCATTATATTTTACAGGAAAGCCTAAATGCTTGCATACATGTGATTTGTATGAGGCGGGAGGTGATCTCTCTGCTATCGTTACAAATTTAGAATGAATCTACAAGTTAAAAAAAAGTATTAATCCATGAGTCACATGTTTTTTTTTAAACCATGGGTTGTGATCTGTACGAATCACAGATCAACTGTGATCCATTACACCCCATTATACTTATAATTAAAAGAGTATTCATATATATATATATATATATATATATATATATATATATATATATATATATATATATATATATATATATATATATATATATATATATATATATATATATATATATATATATATAGTTTGGTGATGACCACAGTGTATTTATCTTCTGATAACTACTTCCAGGAGGATAACACACCATGTTATAAATTATCTCAGATTGGTTTCTTGAAATGAGTTCACTGTACTCAAATAGCCTCCACAGTCACCAGATCTCAATCCAATAGAGCACCTTTGGGATGTGGTGGAACAGGAGATTTCCAGTACCTTGTTGAATCTATGACACGAAGGATTAAGGCAGTTCTAAAGACAAAAAGGGGTCCAACCCGTGTACCTAATAAAGTGGCCGGCAAGTGTAGCATAATAAAAGAAACACTTAAAATTGTATTTTGCATGTTTTACATACATTAGACACTACAAAAAGATGTTGACACTCTATTTTGGATGCTTTCCCTGCATTACATTTTAAAAAAACACTTTAAGAAAAGCCAAAATTGACAGGTGCATAAAAAAAATGCATTTTTTGCAATGTCTCGCCTTAAAGCTGAGCATTTAGGAAGTATGATTCAACTGAAGCAGATGTACTGAGTTAATGACATCATTTAAAGGATACGAAGAAAACACTTCCTCCGTCGGCTCACCTGTCGTCCCACCTGTGGAGACACCAGAGGGGCAGACACACCCTGCACCCTGCACTACAAACAAATCCCAGTGTGACAGTCAGACTCCTACCACAACAAGCCCTTACACGCTCCACCTGCAGCAATTCATTTACCATACAGGCTGTATTTGTTGGCTAGACGGCAGAGCCAGTCATGCATACAAGACATTTGTGAATGGGGCACGTATAGGTTTACTGACGTGTTCACGGTAAAGGAAATAACAATCTTAGTTTAAACACAAGTATCAAGTTCGCACATGAGTGTTCAAAACTTGTGTTGTTGGTTGGTTTCTTTAATGTATTTAAAACAAGAGACTTTCTATTTGATCTAAAATACTGTCACATAGATGATTAAAAATAAGAAATTAATTATTTAAGAGATGGAAAAGTTTTTTTTTCTGAATCATAACTTGAATTCCTTCTTAAGAAACATTTACTAGAAACTTTTTTTAGAAAGAAACATTTATTTGGAAAAGTTTTTAGGGTTCTTTAAAGTACACCTGAAATCAAAACTAATAACATTGATTTTTTTAGCTCACACTGCAAGTTTTGAGATAACAATAAATCTGTGCACGTTATTAAGAAAAATATAAATGTTTGCCCTTGTAATCTAAAATTGAAATCTGAAAATTCCCTTCCTGTTTGCTATTATCAGTTCAATTCTCAGATTACGTCTGAGGCATTGGGCGTGGTTAACATACTTAGCCAGGGCCCTCTAGCTATTAGTTATGACAGCAAACAGAAACAAACATCTGTTAGGTTGTAGTAACTCTCCTCAAACCCTTTCCACTGAGCTTTATGAATGAAACGCCTACTTTACTACATCCAATCAGTTTGCGGTAAAAAAAAGTAAGCCACGCCCACTGTGTTCTCATTTAATATTCCGTTTCTCAAGAAAAAAAAAAATGGTCGCAGTTTCCGGTTCATTCAGACTTAAAAAGAATTTGACTTGAATGAATAGAAGACTTACAAGAGCAGCATTTAAATGAAAAAGTTATGTTACACTATATATTATCTAAAAGTATCATATAATAGTATCATATAATACAATATATGTGATATTATTATTATTGTTATTATTATTATTATACAATCATTTACTCTGACTTCTGATTAAGGCTGAATTTATTTCTTTTTAAAAATGTATTGACTTCAAATTGAAGGAGGGCACACTTTTTAGATTTGTTTATCATGTCAAACTATTAAGCTAATACATCTAAATGATACATTTTTTAATCCCATGTATATGCTGACAACTACATACTCCATTATGTACTCTCAGAAGTAAAGGTCACTTGTACATTTTGTACATTTTTATACCAAAATGCTCTATATTAATATCTTAGATCAGTGGTTCTCAAACTGTGGTACGCGGAGGAATTGCTAAATACTTAAAGTAAAAAAAATGAATGCACTTTTAACCCTTTAACATGTACAATGACACCGATGTGATCAGTAAACTGATTTTAATAGGCTAAACCTTTTATTTTATTTTCAATTATCTAATATTTGTTATGTATTCTATCATTTGAAGCTAATTTCCTCCCCATATTTGTAATGGTTGTTACGGGCATATCCCGTATTTTATATCCTAAACATGACAGGTCATTGGCAGTACTTGGAGAACCAATTTTTTTCTGAAGTGGTACTTGGTGAAAAAATTTGAGAACCACTGTCTTAGATGTACATATTAGTACAAAAGTGTACCTTTGGAAATGGTTATTGTCCCAGCTACAGAGTGCACATAAAAAAATAAACGTCCAACCTTTTAAATAGCTACATAGAAATTATACTAACTCCTATTATACTAACAGTTCAGCTTGGTGCAGGATTAGAGTGAAACTAGTATAAATAGATACGGTGTTGAGATGTAGATAATATAGCAATAAAACTTCACCTCATTCAGACACAACACTTTTATCAGAGTGGCAGGATTAATCTCAAAATCATAAAAACTAATATCATAGTAAACAATGTGGCTTTCTATGATTTTAATCATAACAAACAGGCATCACATTATTACCGCTCTGGCTAAAGTGTACGGCATGAGTTATTCACACAAATTCATGAATGAACTCTCTATTAACAAATTTTCTTGATACTGTAAATCATTAAAGTCTGGGTAAAGTGATGTTTAAATATGTGTTCTGAGTTTGTCACACAACAGAACAGTGTATTAATCACACAGCTAAATTTGAATGATTTAAAAAATGGAACAATGAACTAAAATAAGTTGAACAGGACTCACTGGAGACGTGTCCATTGATGGTGCAAAAATGACACCTAGCAGGATAGAACCAAAGCAGCCATCTATCAACTTTTAAATACCACTACAACCTGAATGGATGCTACCGCTAGTAATGTTAGCTTAATTGGTTTTATGCAACAATGTGCCTCAGCACTGCAGTGAGCTGAAAACGATGGGTGTGGCTCATGGCTGCTTAGCAACAGCTAACACCAAGAGAGTTTAAGAGAAGGCTATACAGCTTGTGTTTGCATGTTTTAAAGGTCCTGTGCTTTGAAATGTGCATTTTCTTTCCGTTGTTTGACATAAACTGAAAAATTAAGAGAGGGTGGGACATAGAGTCCTGTCCTCCCTTTTTAAAGAAAATGGCCATTAGTGTTTAGTTTTTATTGCCAGTGAAAGTGGTTGAGATTAGGTGCATCAAATGAAAAGCAAATGAAAAGCATCTTGAAGGGGCAGGACATGTCAAATACTAGTGAGAGCATTTGATTGGTCAAAATTTGATGAGAAACTGAAGTATGAGGTGATGTGAAAAAAATAGTTGATCCATTAAAGGCTGGTTTATACTTCTGCATCGAGTGATCGCCGTGACCCACGGCACATGCCATGCTCACTGCCGTGCATTTATACTTCTGTGCATTGTTTGTGAGGTTGTGTTTACGTTATGATTAAATTTGTTGCATGTCCGCAGTGCAACAACTATAATCATAAGCTAAACACAAAACAAACCTTTCCACCTGGAGCTCCTTCACAGGACTCGACACTTGTAAACACTCGCTCCAACGGGTTCGCGCGGGTCTCGATCCAGCCCACACTCATCAGTGCTACCAAGCCGACCAATCACAGAGCTTATACTACGTGTCATTGCAACATGTAGTTAAATTTTTTGAGAAGTGCGCATCAGCGTCGACATCAGCCACTGCGAGGGCTATGTGAACGTGCGAAGCCTGTGGCGCAGCATATGCGTGCGCTTGACGCAGTAGTATAAATTAGCCTTTAGGCGGAAGTCACAAACTGCAAGCTTTAAATGTTTATATCAGTTTGATACTTTCTAAACACAAATTCTGTCACCGTTTTGGAGCACACTAGCTAATCAATATCCTTAAAATGTACAAACTGAAACTAACATTTTAATGTCACAAGACCTTTAAATGTGAAATGTAAATGATTCATGTTTTTAAATTTTATGTATTCTGATAGCTAGCAAATTTAGACCACAGTAACGAACGAAGACAGTAGCTCAAGACCAATGACGCTAATATGCAGTATAGTTATTATAGTGTTAAGGGTCGAGGCTATGCACTGTAGCTCAAATGCATCATCGAGTCAGCGTCTAATCCTAAACCCCGAATTGGTGAAAAATTGTTTGACAGTTAAACTGTACAATTCAGTACAACATACTTCACAGTTTTTGTAAATGTGTTCCAACAATACATTTCGAATATTTAGAATGTGTTCAGAAACAATTCTCAGAATTCTCTTCACCCTTTAAACTCTGTCAACACCACTCACTATGTAATTTCTGCATTGTATCTTCATCTGTAGACAGCACAAAGAAAGCTACATGTTTCACAGAAGCATTGTGATGTTGTTCATCACAGTTCCAGTGTTTCGCATTGCTGTTTTTGCATGAGTTACCTCAGAAAACACTCTGTAATCCGCCAAGTGTTGTATCAGATTGGAAGTATTGAATTAAGCTTTGCCTCAGTTGCTACCACCACACAAAAAGCTTATATTGTATACAATAGATGTCGCTGTTAAAACTGCTTTCATATTTCCACCCAATTTAAAGCTCATCTGTACATTACTGTCACTAATATCTGATCAGCCTTCGCCATTGTATTTGGCTCAGAACTTTCCAATACAGACAGTAAATTAAGTATTGAACGTCATGATTTTTTTAGGTAAATATATTTCTATATGAGAGGTGAATGTAAAACTGACCCATTTTTTTAAAAAAAAACAACTCAAACATTTCAAACATACAACTAAAACAAAAAATAAACAAATAAAATAGATAATGTGTACACAAAGAAAAAGTACTGAACTACTGAAATATATTTAATAGCTTGTATAAAATGCTTTTTTGGTAACGACAACTTCATGAAAGACGCCAACATTATATGAAGTCATTTCTACAGGTGTGATTTTCCCCATACTTCAACAGAGTCTTAAAATGTTGATGGTTGTCTGGGTCTTCCTTTCAACTCTTATCTTTAGCTCTTATTTTCTATCGTAAGCTCTTATTCAGAAATGAAAATAAAGCTGCTGGAATGGCCCAGTCAATCACCTGATCTGAACCCAGTTGAGAGTTTTCTTTGCTATGGGATCATTGTCTTGCTGAAATGTCCACCCTCGTTTTGTCTACATCATCCTTGTAATGTAACTAATGCTTGTAATGTAATTAACTGCATACAAAGCTGTAAAATTTCACATAAAATACTGTAAACGGTGCCATAACAAAGTCGGATGACCAAGAATGGGCATGTAATGATGCTCGCCATAAATCCATCTATGTACTACAACATGTAAAATAGGAACATGAAGGAAATATTTTAAAAGCAGCTCACGTTTAGACCTGATCATAACATCATCTTATTCAGAATACGGTAAATCACATTACTGATGTCCCTGTAAACATACTGACAACCTTGGAAATGTTTTCATCCAAATGCTGAATCCAATTTTTTATATAATTTTTGTGTGTCATACAAATGAATCTAATTTGAGGTTTACTGAATTCAATTTGCATATTGACTGCATTTTTAATATATCTGAATATCTCACATTACTGACCCAATAAATAGCTATTACTAACAACCATTTACAGAACGCGATGCCTTTCGCAATGCAGATGGAGATTAATAAACATATATAGTCCTGGCTATGAAGCAACACTGAGCTTCATTAAGGAAGGAAGGTCTTAATAAGGAAGCTTGATCAGTGGGGAGGAAGCAAATTAATGACTATTATAAAGCATGTTGACGGCGATGAGCAGAAACAGCGGCCTGAAACTTAATTTAGTTTCACCCTGCCTCATACAAGCAATGCTGTAATTAAAATTGATGATCTGAGAATGAAAGGCATGCTCGGACACGAGGACTCATGTAGGTCTAATTGCTAAACTCTGTGTTTGTTCATAGTTAGAGACTGGTAGGAGTAGTTTGAGGTCAGGATTTTTTTTTAATTATTGTTTTGAATACTAATGCTAATACCAATATCAATGACTGAATAAGAACGCTGCAATTATTTAATAAAAAAAATAACAGTAATATTGTGAAATATCATATTACATGCCTGTTTTGATGAGTTTTATAAATGAATTTATTTTTGTGATTTAAAGACTTTAGTGACACATGATCCTTAGGAAATCATTATATTATGTTGATTTGCTGTTCTATTATGATCAATTATAAGTGCTGCTTAATCATTTATAATCATTCTTATGTTTATCAATGTTTAAAACAGGCCTTTTCTTGCTTCGTAGATTTTACTAGGACTGTTTATTTAAAAATGTAAACAAACAATCCTAGTAAACAACCCAATCTTTCGCACTTTAACAATTTAATGTGTCCCTGATGAATAGAACTAAATACATTTTTGATTTTTAATGGTATCACAGTTTCTCGAAAAATATGAAGCAGCACTACAGTTTTCAACACTGATAATAAGAAGAAGAATTGTTTCTTGAGCAGCAAATCATTATTAGACTAATTTCCAAAACTTAATGTAACATTCTGAAAGACTGGAGAAATGTCTCTAAAAATTCAGCTTTTAATCACAAAAATATAATTGTAAACTACATTTAATACAAATATTTATATATAACTTGTAATAATCGTTGGCGGTTCGTTCCGCTTTGGCGACACCTGATAAATACGGGACTAAGCCGAAGGAAAATGAACGAATGAATGCAATAATATTTTACCGTTTTTACTTTGGATTAAACAAATGCAGACTTGGATGAGCAGAGTAGGCTTCTTTTTTAACACATGCTCTACATTTATCCATCTGCTGCAGAGAACCTGGAGCTCACAGCTGATTGCATTATTGGAATGGACACATAAAGACTGGAAAAAGCTGAAATCCCAACGAAGAATCCTGATTGTAGTCTGTTTTACTTGAGGAATAATCATTTTTGTCATGTCCACAGAACCGAGTTTTCAATGCCAAACATTTCAGCATCAAGACATACAAGACATAAATTCCAGCTGGGGAGTTGAATAAGCATTGCAAGCATCAGGACAACAGAGAGACAGTGGTTGATGAAAATAGATTTTTACTGATGGCGGATGGCTGATAATATAAATTTATATATTTTTATTATTTTTTTGATAATAAACAAAAATTACAGCAATTAAATGTAGATGTTTTTGACAATTGTATAGTGGTACAGTGCAGTGTTAGTGCTCAAAATTTGTCAAAACCCTTTTTAATGAACACTTTTATTCAACCAAAATGTATTAGGCTTTTTCTAAGTGACGGTAAAAGTAAATTTGATGTTAATAACGATTCTGATTTCAAAAATACTTGCTATTTTTTTAAAAATAATGAAAAATGTATCATGTTTTTAAAAACAAAATGTAACATACTTAACCAGTGTCAACATTGACATGACTAATTGGTTCTTGATCACCAAACAATCACATTTTAAAATGATTTTTAAAGAATCATCTGACAGTGAAGAGCAAAATCTGAAAACTCAGCTTCGTCAACACAGGAATAAATTAAAGTATTTAAAGAGTTATGTAAAAAACTCTCCTAAATAAATTATATTTTAATATATTTTAACATTTATTTTAATTAGTGTTATTTTAATTAGTGTATTATTTCACAATTTTGCTATAAGTGAAAATATAAAAGGGCTACTAAATAACCACTTTGTTGAAAACACAACATAATTATAATAATAATAATAATAATAATAATAATAATAATAATAATAATAATAATAATAATAATAATAATAATAATAATAAATAAATAAATATGTTATTTTATGAACACTGTAAAAAATATCTTGTTATCCCTTTTATAAAGGCTGCCTTTTTCAACTTTAAATGTTTAAATAATAACGAATATTTTGCATAACTTTTAAAAAAGATTTTTAAAAAATAACTTGTTAAAAAATTATAATAATTTATTAACTTATGTCAATATATTAATTGACAATTTAGCTTGTCGATTTATATTTATTTTCACTTATCATTTACATTTTTATTCCTGTATTAACATTCTTTTAAACGCTCAACAAATAACCGGTTTGCTTACTAAACTACTTTAAAATGAGCTGAAATAACACAATTCTTAAGCTTTTTGTGAAAACTTAATTGTTATGTTCAATCCACGTAAATTTGTTAAAAAAAAAGACAAAAAAAAAACCCGAATAAGTTAACTTAAATCCTTCATGCTGTTCCAACACAAATCGATTGTGTTGATCCCATACACTGCACTGCAGTCAAAGTTATTCATCTCTAATTCTCCAGCATCAAATCTGAGCTTTTGAGAGTTTCCGTCTGCCGCTCGCAGTGTCAGTAACGTCTTGCACTTTTCATGACAGCAAATCGTTGTCCCAAGTCCACCGGCTCAGCTCAATAAAACAATGCTCGGATGGAAAGTAGAAGGTCAACTAAGCTCTTGTGGGACAGCCACTATTTATAGTCCAATCCTACATCTGAATGACGCCAAGCCAAAACCCGAGCAGAGCCTCCAAAATCACGTTCGCTAGAATAAAGCTACTCTCTCAGCCTGCTATTTACACATCTGAGGCCGAGGTGCACATTCACATGCAAAGCATCACCTTTTCCCTTCCTTTGAGGGGCTCAGAGAGGGAAAGAAAGGGTCCCGACAAGAGGAACAGCGCTAGATTTGGACCCATCCCGAAGCTTTTAGCTCCTCAATAAATGCTGAATGAGCTCACAGCAGCATTTTGTGTTCAAGCAGACAATGAAATCCTTAAAAAACTTTGGATTGTGAGTAGAAAAACAGTCAGAGATGGGTAGTCAGAAATGGGTAGTAACTGATTACAAAAATCAAGTACGCTATACAAAAATCTGGGTTCCACACAATAGATTTGCTTTGGGACAACATTAAGGAAGTAAGTTAACTTATTTGTTTTTACAAATTTAAGTGGATTGAACATAAAACAATTAAGTTGTCCCAAAACTCAAGAATTGTGTTGTTTCAGCTCATTTTAAATAAGTAGTTTGAACAAACAGCAAACTGTTCTTTTTTTTTGTAAGAACACAAAAAAATGCTGGAGTGTTGTGTTCCACACAATTCATTCATGTTGTCCTAACACAAATCGACTAAGTTAAATATTGATTATTAAGTGGGTTGAACATAAAATTTTAATTAAGTTGTCCCAAAAAAATCTCAAGAATTGTGTTATTTCAGCTTATTTTAAATAAGTAATTGTAATTAGAGTAAACTACTCTTTAAAATACTCATAATCAGACTACAGATTACTTTATGTATTGCATAATTAGATATTATTTACACAACGGCAGTAAGTTGTTCGCAATTCATTGATTCTCTCTCTATGTTTATTTTTCATTATAAACTTGATGTTTTTATACAGATGTGATTCTTTCAATTCATTGATTCTCTTAATTTAAAAAAATATATGTATTTTTTCAACTATTTTATAATAAATCTGACACTTTTATACATTTGTGACTTTTCGGGTTTTTTCAGCAGAAAAGGGAAGGGGTTGGGTTGATCATTAACGCGCAGTTTCTGCCACAGAAATAAACAATAGGAAATGACGGAATAGGGAATGTTTTTCTTCGATACGATCACTCTATTTGCACTTTGGTTGTTTTTATATAAATATTAGTTTTTGGGGGCACTTAAAACACATAAATTCGAAAGTATAGTAAAGGTTTCTGAAAATGCCGCCACTGTCTTGTCTAGGTAAACACCCAAAAAAGAAAGTCTATGAATATGACGACATCATTTGTGTGCGCATAGTACATGCTTAGGGAGGTGTAGATTAAAGGCAAGCACCTTAATGACTTTGCCCAAAAGTAATCTAAATGTAATCCAAAAGTAGTCCGATAAAGTATGTGGTGGAGTGTTTCTAGGATTTCTAGTTTTCTAGGGCTTCATCAGCAGAGTTTCAATTTACTTCACATTACATCCAAAAGTGAACATGCATAATACACAGACAGCAAATTCACATTAGGGGTCCGTTCTTCGTACGTGGATTACTCAGTTAGCTGGATTTGGATATTGACGATTTGACACGATCCAGGATCGTTTAGTTCTTCAAAACTCATCTGAGACTTGTTGTCATAGCAACAGTTCTGGTAGCTCAAACCTGCTTGGGAGCAGGATCATTTCATATAAACAGGATTAGATCAGGTCAGTTCATGCAAAGATAATACTGAAAGTATGTACCTAATGCTGATATTTTCTTACAGTAGGTATATACACTTGGAAAATAGTAAATATATATTTTTAACTATATTTAAAGTTAAAAAATATATATATTAATAAAATTTCTGCAATCTGCACTCTGAAATTAAAGTACAAAGACTGCCACCTGGTGGTTTAAAGAGAAAATTTATGGATATGAACTTTTTAGATACAAATGCGTCCATGCACAATATTCGTCTTTTTAAAAAAAGGATAATAATTTATGCAGTCATGCCTGTGTTTTGACCGCTAATATACAGGTGATTTGATGCTTCGCAAAAGTTGCAGACACCTTTACCAATATCAATATGCTAAATTAATTCATACAGTTATTCCTTTCGCCAATTAAAAAAACTTGAGTAGGCCTAGGCTACTATAATAAAGAAAATCTCTAAATGTAGAACTAAATACATTGATATGCATTGAAACACATGATAAATACTCTTGACACATAAATATGTAAAGCCTGCAGCCCACAACAAATGTGAAAAGTTATTGCGTATCATATTTAACACACGGTTTACTGCAAATTTTATGTAATTTTACTCACATGGATAATTGAATATTAATGAGATGATGTCATTACGCTGCTGTGCAGTCAGCCAATTGTTGCATTGCTGATCATGATTTCAAGGATCGATAGATCTGTCCTTCACAGCACACGCAGCGATCACAGATCAGTTTATCCAGACATTTTAGTCTGATTCGCGAACTTGTTTGAAGAACTAAATTAGCCAGAGATTAGTTATCAAGATTAAAAGATCCAGGATCTGTCAAATCATCTTAGATCATTTAAGTGAGGTACGAAGAACGGACCCCAGCACAGAACCAACAACAACACATCATCACTTTCTTACAAGTACTGTTTGCTAACAAGCTGACAGTGTCAAATACTGGCCTAGCAAACGTAATACAGTGGTTTTGGATAAACAAGGTTAGCTTTTATGTAAACATGATTTTTTTTTATATGCAAGGAAAAAAATGTTGCCGTTTTTGCTAACATGGTTGTTGTGTAAATGTAACCTCACTGTTATTATCAGCAATTAACATACTTCTTAAAAAATATGCTGTCAAGGCTCTTGTTGGTGACAAAGAATGTAATAAATATTTTCTTTGTAAATACATATCTGTCAAAATATTACAAGATTATTAAACCTCAATATATGTGACATCAAATAGGAGTTAGCCCAAAAGGAATCTAAGGCCCAAATCCATTTCTACCCCTTAGCCCTTCCCCTTACCCCTACCCCTCGTTTTGCACGTTCCCGTGAAGGGGTAGGGGTGTCCCAATTCTCTTTAGCTTGAAGGCGAAAAGCTAAGGGGAAGGGGTGAATAGCCCTTCGAACAAAGATTTTTCAGGACCACAACAGAGCAACAACAGCAGGATCGCAGCACCCGGAAGTAAGGAGATCCACAAACTAGTAATTTTTTTGTCATTATTACGAATTTTCACAACAAACAAGCATATGTTTTAATATATTCATAACCGCGTTCGTGTTTTACAGTCATGCTTAAAAAAACGCTAAAATAAAAACACTAAATTTTACAATCTATATTCCATAATAATAACTCCTGTATAGCAGTTCCACAACATTCTGACACTCGATGACACTTGGATATCCTGTCAGAAATGTCTAGTGGCCGGGAATGAGCTTTTTACAGTGTCTGCTATAATGTTAATGTTGTTTTTGGTGCGTTTACATTGATGAATTTGGCCACTGTGTAAATGCACAGTACAGTTATCATCTTATTGCCACATTAGATGGTTATGATAACAAAATATATGCCTTCAGTGCTTTCCTGAAGATAAAAACCAAAAAATAGCACAACTGGATTAACTACAGCAGTCGCAATCATCGATCTCATATGAAGCAAGAGATCGTGATGACATATGATGATGTGTGCAGGTGCTGTAGTGGTGTCCCATTTCTTAGGGGTACATTTTGAAGCCCTTCCCCTTCACCCTCGGTTTTAAGGGCCAGGGGGAAGGGGAAGGGGTAGGGCTACAAAAATAGAATTGGGATTGGGCCTAAATGCAATCCAATAGTAGTCCAATGTATTATATAGTATAAAGTAGTATATGGTGGAGTCTATGCAGTTTCCTAGGGTTTCATCCGCAGAGTTTGGATTTACTTCACATTACATCCAAAAGAAAAGATGCATTATAAACATGCAGCATACATTTTTTTCTTTGCCGTTTTTGTCTACATGGTTGTCGTGTAAATGTAACATCAGTGTTATTTTCAGCAAGCACTAAATGCCACGGTATATAAGTGTTACATCTTTTAAGTATTAACATAGTGCTTTAAAAATAAGCTGTCGAGCCACTTGTTGGTGACAAAGAATGTAATATATACATATCTGTCAAAATAGAATAAGATTATTATACTTCCATATACGCGACGTCAAATAAAGGTTAGCACAAAAGTAATCTAAAAGTAATCCAAAAGTAGTCTGATTACATCACCATAAACGTGAAATCTAAGAGATTATATTTCTGACTACAACTTTTGTCATATAATTTCACAATTAATGAACTTATAAACAAACTCATAATTAATATATGGCCAGCTCTGGAAATGGATGACACTCAATAGATGCACACATCCCAATCTGAAGTTTCAACTTCATTCGTTTACGAGACAGAATCATGATGACATATGACATCGGGTTACTATGAAAGCAGACGAGCGAAACCGCATGATAAAATGATGACGTTGTGATTTATTGGAAGGCAGTAATGCAACAAGGAGCACCTTTTATGGCACATTATGCTGGAGACAATGAGCCTCTGGTTTCTGATGTGAATAGAAAGCATGCATGATAACGGCACAGGGACTGAGATGCATTAAGGCTGTAAAAGTAAAGATCCAGACGCCAGTGACTCACGTTTAAGAAGGTTTATTCAGACCTGTTCCCGAATCCGTAAGCACTATGAATAGGCTGACAACATTGTAGTAGATTAGTGAGGAAAAAACTGAATGAGAGACTTGTAGCTTGTAGAAAGTCTATAACAACGGTCATAAATCATAGCCATGAAATATAATTTACATAAGGAAAGGAGTCTGATCACATTTACTTCTAATGAGTAATTTAGAAATTGATTAGTGATTCATTCATTCATTGATTCATTTACTTTTCAGCTTAGTCCCTTTAATAATTAGGGGTCGCCACGGTGGAATGAACCATTAACTTTGATTTTTTGTACTATATTTGTAATTTTGCCAACTGACATAAAAAGGCTTAAGGTGGATCCCTTTTTAATGTAATAAGAAAAAATAAGTATAAGTTACAATGGGAACACAATTACTGAATAAATGTGTAAATGTGCATTTGAAGCCATTTGTCTTTCTTTCTTTCTTTCTTTCTTTCTTTTTGTATTTAAGCAGTAAAATCTGTATTTAAAATGTATTTTACAAAGCCAAGACAAGGAGCAGCAAAAATATTTTTTTAATATTTAAAAATATTTAGTAATTCAATTAAATATCAGTTACAGTTACAATATTCAGTTACAGTATTATTACATTTGTAAGGCAACTCAAATTGTTTTACACTGTAAAACCCCAAAAGTTAAGGTAACTCAAACCATTTGAGGAAACCAATCGCTACAAACCATTTAAATTCACAAACTAATCCTAATGAGTACTGTGAACTAAATCCATTCGAGTAATTGAAGCAATTTGAGCACAGTTAAACCCAAAAAATGAAGAGAACTCAAACCAACTGAGTACTGTAAAACCCAATAAGCTAAGGCAACTTAAACCCTTTGAGGAAACCAATTGCAACAAACCATTTGAGTTAAAAAAACTGATCTATATGAGTTCTGTGAACTAACTCAATTTAGGTTGAAGAAATGAGTTATTTAATCAACTCATTACCTTCAACGCTGAGTTTAAAACTCTTTTTAAATGAGTAGAATTATCTTTCAGTACAATTTGAGTTAACTACACTCATTTCATTTGAGAAAGTTGACTGTTGGGTTTTACAGTGTAATAAACTATTTAACTATTATTTAATTATACATATATATATATATATATATTTTTAAGTATTGCTTGCCCGTAAGTGTATATTTCTTAAATGCATATCTGATAAACCACCGACAGTATCAGAATGGCATAAAGTAATATTTGATTTTATGTTATTGGAATATTTTACCCACTGCTCAAGGAGGAAAAGTGATACTTTTTTATCAGATCTGGGCTCCTTTCCTTGAATATGTAGGTCCCAGGATATCAAGTACATTTTTGCAAAACCTTAGATCACCATAAACCTTGGTTAGTTTATGTATTCTTCTATTATTATTATTATTTTGTGTATTTTTATGTCTTCCTTCAGATTTTCATTATGTGCTGTGATGTTGAGAAATTTGTTGGTTGTAATCTGTGGTCATTGTTCTGTTGTTTTGCTTTGTTATAATAAAGGTGAAAAAAAGTATTGTTGACAAATGTGTAAACTAGTACAAAGTGCCAATGTATAAATGTTTAAAATGTTTTTTTTTTTGCTATTTAGAAAGGATTTTTTGCTCTTATTTGCATTTTTTATTTTTAATTTTTTTGCTTGGAAACTAATTAAATGAAACACGGTGAAAAAATAATGCTTCAGAGTTAAGAAAAGTTAAGAAAAAGCTACCTGCCTCAAGTCATGTCTCTATAATTAACAAAATTACTGCGCAAAAATAGTCACGACGCATCTGCAAAACCATTCAGGTCATTGTGAAATGAGTAAAAGCCTGCCATCAAAATGATTGGCTGTTATTGCCTCCCATAACTGTGTGACACACACAGTTGCTGCCAGACACAAGGCATCTGTCGTCAATAACTAACAAACAAAAAGTTCATAATACACTCTTTTACGCACATCCCCACTTTTGTTAGCCGGCAGGTCACAGTCACACACAATTTCCAACCAAGCATCTCCAGTAAACACTTTAACTGGCTTAAATACAAACATCCTGTGCCAAAAAAAAAAGAACACAGAGAAAAACGAGACTATTTCCAGAGAAAGCAGATTTAATATGCAGCTCTGTAAGCAGAAGCCCAGCTTTTTGCTTTTACGGTGTGAAATGTGAGCTCACGCCGAGCGCTCCTCCTGATTGACGACGCTGAATCTGATTACATGCCTTAACCATAAACACCGAGCACTTTTTTACACCCTTCCCCTTTCAAAACAAACAGACACTCTCAGACACTTGCCGTTTGTCTGCTTTTTAACGGTGAAGCCGCAGGTTTAATCTTGCTGATTCATATTTCATCTGCTGATGTGACGAGGAAGTGGAAAATGTCAAAGGGAAGAAGTCAAAACCAAAATAAGCTTAGCCATGTCCTTTAAAGCACAACAGAAGCATACAGACTCTCATCCTGAAGAGGATTAGAGCCAATAATCGAGATCGAGAATAAAAACATGACTTTTTGTTGCACAATTATATATTGATTCTACATTCGACACTGCAATGGTCACATCGCAAGATCTGCAACATCTAGATTATAGTCGAGCAGGCACCACAGTTAAGAAAGCGTGTGATTTGTGGAGTCATTGCAAAGTTTAGCCATAATAGAGTGAAGTGTTTTTAAGGGTTATGATTGGGTAGGCATTTTAGGTGAGTTAAAATCATTTGGGCACAAGAACTTAACGTCTGTAGCTTTAACAAAGATTAATTGTGCTTAATTATTTATACGATTTAGACCCTGGACCAAAAAATAATAATAAACTGTCATAAGGGTCAATGTTTGGAAATCATATTCTAAAAGCTGAATAAATAAGATTCCCATTGATTTATAGGATACAACAATGTTTAGTCAAACATTGGAAGGTAAGGATTCCAAAAAATTAAATATCGAATAAAAATTGTGTTTTAAGTTCTTAGCAATCGGAAATTCTTAGCAATTACTAATCGAAAATTAAGTGTTGATATATTTACAGTAGAACTATTTCAAAATAACATCATGAGACCTGATCTTCTCTGGCATATTCGAGTAATTTTTGACATTAAATGAATAATGTATCATTTTAACTCAAATATATCTGTGAAAATCAAGACTAGTTTTGTGGTCCAAGATCAAATTTTACAATTTCTGCACACAAATAATATTAGAATCCTCAGGAAACCATAAACCTCTGAATATTTCATTTCCATCTTTGCATTAGTTATATTTATCTATGCTTGTAAATTGTAAAAACATCCCAATCATTTTAAAATAATCAATTATTTCCAAACAGCTATTATAGTCATCTAGTGAAATTTTATTCATATTTATACAGTATATATATATATATATATATATATATATATATATATATATACAGTTAAAATTATTAGCCCCCCTTTGAATTTATTTTCCTTTTTTTTTCGATAGTCTACAGGACAAACCATCGTTATACAATAACTTGCCTAATTACCCTAACCTGCCTAGTTAACCTAATTAACCTAGTTACGCCTTTAAATGTCACTTTAAGCTGTATAGAAGTGTCTTGAAAAATATCTAGTCAAATATTATTTACTGTCATCATGGCAAAGATAAAATAAATCAGTTATTAGAGATGAGTTATTAAAACTATTATGTTTAGAAATGAGTTGAAAACATCTTCTCTCCGTGAAACAGAAATTGGGGAAAATAATAAACATTTTAACATAAAATCCAGAGACCTGATCTTCACTGGCATATTCGAATGATTTTAGACATTAAAAGAAAAATCAATCATTTTAACTCATATGTTGTTGGCTATTCCTATAAATCATGACTAGTTTTGTGGTCCAGGGTCAAATTTGACATTCGATTATTCAATTTCTGCACACGAATACTATTGAAGCTCTGTAAATTTCATTTGTATCTTTATATTTATCTATGCTTGTTAAATTGTTAACTACTCTAATTCCAGACCTCTTTTCAATATTGTATTCTAAAAGCTGAATAAATAAGCTTTCCATGTCCATACATTATGGTCTATTAGGATACAGGATAATATTTGGTCAAGATACAACTACTGTACTACAGTAGAAATTTTTTTAAATAACATCACAAGACCTAATCTTGACTGGCATATTCGAATGATTTTTGATACTGAAACAAAAATCAATCATTTTAAATCATGTTGTTAAATACTTCTATAAATATATATGTAAAAATCAAGACTAGTTTTGTGGTGCAGGGTCAGATTGTACATTTGATTATTCAAATTCTGCACACGGATAGCATTAGAATCCCCAGAAAACCATTAAAACTCTGTATACTTCATTTGTATTTTTGCAACTATGCTTGTAAATTGTTTATTACATTTTATGCAAAGGAACTCCCTTAAAAAACATCCCAATCAGTCTAAAATGATCAATTATTTCCAAACAGAGCTATACCAGTCATCTGGTGAAATTGTATTCATATCGCATATATATATATATATAAATTAATAAGGAGAAAAATTTAATATTGCGCTGTGTTTCTTCTATTATTGTGCAACTCTTCTCTCTGATTCCAGACTTTTTTCAAAATTGTATTCTGAAAGCTGAATAAATAAGCTTTCCATGACCATACAACATGGTCTATAAGGATATAGGATAATATTTGGTCAAGATACAACTACTGAAATAGTCTACTGAAAATAAATATTGACAAAAATAGACATGTAAACATTTTGAGTTTACTGCTTCATTGCACATCAGATTCACTTCACAATAGATACGGATTCACATCATGGGCAGGGCTGCTGTCTACCCGGTGACTCTAGCTTCATTGCTAAATGGCTAACATGGATTTTATTGGGAGAATATCTGTGTTTATGTGCTTTGGGAAGGCTGAAAAACAGCATAGATTCCTTCATCAACTCCTTCAGAAACTGTACATAGATTATAGAGGCTTTCAGCAGTGCTTCAGCCAAGCCCAAGAGCAAGCTCATGATTAGTTAACGCAGCACAAATGTCTGCTGGCGTTCAGATTTTCCAACTGGAGCATTTCGCACAAAAACGCACAAAACGCTCAGCTCGCGCCACTTCATTCATGCGAATTGAGTTATTCGCGCCACCTTGTGCCGCAGGATGTCTATTCACGTCTTTGCATTGACTTAACATGTAAATAACTCATGCTTGACCCTTTATCCTTGTCTGGTATGAATGCATTAGTAATGCATATTACTAATCAGAAAGGAAGTTTTGATATGCTTATAGTAGAAGATGTACAAAATGCTGTCCTGAAACATGATCTTCACTTAATATTCTAATGATTTTTGACATAAAAGAAAAATGTATCATTTAGACTCATGTTGTTGGCTATAGGCGGTTCATTCCGCTGTGGTGACCCCTAAAGATCAGAGATTAAGCCGAAGGAAAATTAATGAATGAATAAATGTTGGCTATTCCTTCAATTACACTCATGAAACTAAAGACTAGTTTTGTGGTCCAAGGTCAAATTTTACATTTGATTGTTTAATTTATGGGCAACGCAGTAGCGCAGTAGGTAGTGCTGTCCCCTCACAGCAAGGAGGTCACTGGTTCGAGCCTCGGCTGGGTCAGTTGGCGTTTCTGTGTGGAGTTTGCATGTTCTCCCTGCGTTCGCGTGGGTTTCCTCCGGGTGCTTAGGTTTCCCCCACAGTCTAAAGTCATGCCGTACAGGTGAATTGGGAAGGCTAAATTGTCCGTAGTGTATGAGTGTGAATGAGTGTGCATGGATGTTTACCAGAGATGGGTTGTGGCTGGAAGGGCATCTGCTGCGTAAAACATGTGCTGGATAAGTTGCCGGTTCAGTCCGCTGTGGTGACCCCATATTAATAAAGGGACTAAGCCGAAAAGAAAATTAATGATTGTTTAATTTATGCACACGAATACTATTAGAATCCACAGAAAAGCTCTCTATATTTCATTTGTAACTTTGATTTATTATATTTATCTCTATGCTTGTAAATTGTTTATTACATTTTATGCAAAGGCAAACCCAATCTAGGCATGGGACCATAACTGTTTTCAAGGTATACCGCGGTTTGGAAAAGTTAAGGTTTTAAAACCGCCAAAATTTTTTGTAATACTGTCTCTAAGGTATGTGTAAGATTTTTTATTTACATTTTTTTGGTTTGTTTTTTAGGACAACAGTATCTCCAGCAGAAAAAATAACCAAAGATGCTGTTTTAAATTGTAAAGAAATCTGTGTTTTTGAAACTAATGAAGACAGCAGAAGTCAATGATCCATTTGAATTATTTAGCTTGACATGTTTACTGCTCCAAAATATCATAAATCTTTGCGAAAATAGAATATATTGTTTTCAAAGGGGAAAAAAGTTTTTGTTTATTACCCAGACAATTAAAAGGAATATATTTTAGAGCAGTAATCACAATACCGTGATACTGTGAAACCGTGATATTTTTATCCAAGGTTATCATACCGTCAGAATCTTATACCGAACCACGCCTAACCCAATCAGACTAAAATGACCAACTATTTCCAAAAAGCTATTAGAGTCTAATTGTTTTCATATCACCTACTGTAGAAAAACAAAATATTGCGTTGTCAGTTTCTTTTAATATTGTACAGCTCTACTCTCAGCGCTAATTCCAGACCTCTTTTCCTCCCACCCTCCATGTAAGTTCCCAAGGAATACATCGTAGGCTCACGTCTGAGTGGCTGGCAGACTTCCAGACTTCAGTAATGCACTAATGAGTATTTGGAGACTCCCCTCAGCATTGCCGATGCCATTTGGGACATGAAATAGGACAAAAAGAAGAGGGGGAGTTGGAGGAGCAGAAAAAAAAGGGAGAGAAGAAAACATTGGCTGGCCCACTGGCCCGACAGGCAGAAACTGCAGTGACTTACTGTCATGCAGTCGACTGACGCTTATTTACTGACGTTAGTGACGTTACACTAGCAGCTCGACATATGCCACCGCTAAAGCACACTAAACAAACACACACACAAAAGAACAAAGACGTGGTGATCGGCGCCAGAACGACAAACATAAACCGCATGTGGAGGACGCGCACAGAGACACACTCCACCGAGAGCTTTGCTGTGCAGAAATAAACGAAAAGCTCGTAAACACACTTGAACAGCACAAAAGCAATGAAGCGGTCCAATGTGATGAGGGCCCGGCTTATCAACGAAGCGGGAGAAGAGGATCAAAACACAGGGAGTAAACAAGTAATGAAGGAAAACAGAATGAATCATACAAACGCATGAGTCATGGGTTTTATTTCTTCAGCACCTTGTCTCATTTCAGGAGCAGTTTTTTTCTCATTATTTTAAGAACAAAAAAGCCCCTTTTTAGAGAAAAAGACAATTTTTCTGTTTGTTTACATTGTCCCGTGATGCCAAAACAGAATCACAGACCGAGTCTGGTTGTCCTAAATTACACTGTTTTTGTATTTATCTTTTGAAGGCAGATTTATTAACAGAAAAAGTTTATACATAAATGATGATTTGACAAATTTGACATCCAATTCAAACGGAGAAGAGGAAGAACATTTTTCTCTCAGAGCAAAATCTCCAGTTAATGCCAAAAGGAACTACTAGATTACAGCAAACAATCTAGCCTGAATGCAGAATAAATTAAGTTCGTAGAAAGACTGGTTGATGCTAACTGTTTATATTTGGAAGCTGATAACCAAAATATTGGCAAATAAAAAAGTTGTATCAATTTTTCAGAAATAAGCTGCAAACAAATACAGTGGACAACAGTATTAAGCTAAACCTGCAGAAAACGACACTAAAAAATTATGTTTGCTGTTTGTTCAAATTAATTAAAATAAGCTGAAACAACACAATTCTTGTTTTTTGATGGGGACAACTCAATTGTTTTATGTTTAATCCCCTTAAATTTGTAGAAAGCTAATAAGTTAACTTAATTCCTTCATGTTGTCCCAACACAAATCAGTTGTGTGGAAGCCAGCATTTCTTACAGTGAAGGAAACATCTACACCAGGGCTATTCAATTGGCGGCCCGCGGGTAGAACCCGGCCCCCGAGGCAATTTGTTCCGGCCTCTAATTAGTGTGACCGAGACATCAGAAATAAATTTATTTAGTCGAAAATCGGCCACTATAGTTATGAAGTGTCGTGCGTCTGTTCAATACAGCACGAGCTGCAGTTGAAGGCTGCGCAGAGTGAGTCATCTGACACTAAGCGAGTGGCGCGAACAGCCGAAAACATTTGGATATGTTTGTAGAAAAGGCCTTTTGTACAATGCAATGTCATTGTTAATAGGGATGCAACGATTAGCTGATTTCACTATTAACTGCGCTTTAATTCGACAGAGTTAATTAATCATAAGGGCTTAATTATTAATTAATTAAGGGTTACTTAATCATAAACACCGCGTTACTGTTGCATGGAAAGAAACTGCTGCAATTAAACAAAGTTATGCCACCTGTGCGCTAGTTTAAAGTTCCGAGCTTTTACCGAGACTAATATGCACGCACATTGGACTAACTATAGCAGCGGGCCATTCACAAATCGTGTCTTTTCCGCGCGCGCGTTCGTTATTCAAATGTAACAATATATGACTACATGGGCGTGCAAGCGGAGTGATGCGCTCGCGGCTTTCTGGGCGCACACAGTAGAAAACATCTTAAGCTGTAGTGGTGCGATTTGTGCGTGGCTTTCAGTGCAATGTAAACGAAAGATCCGTCAGACGAATTATTATTAAAATTATTATGTATGTATGAACGCAGACAACAGTTAAAGAGCCCATATTATACATGAAATAGGGTCATATTTTGGTTGTAAGGGTCTCCAACAACACAGTCTAATATGCATGCAAGGTCAAAAAACACTTTCATGGTCTTATAATCTGCATTTATTTTTACCTAATTATCCCCCTAATTACCTAATTTTACCGATTTTAATTACCGATGAAGTCTTCTTTGTAAACATGTAGTTTCCAGAAGCACTGCACAAGGCTAGGCTTTAATGCTGAGGTATTTTTGCAAAAAATGAACCTCAACCACAGACTCTTCACAGTTTCATCTTTAGGAAGAGACTGTCAATAATATCCATCTGAGCACAGCATGACTTCATTCGACCAGCGGCGTCTCTGTGTGTGTGTGTGTCTAGTGTTTTTTCTGTGTTAGTGGACGGGGCCGCAGGTTTCAAATCTCCCAGGTTTGGGCGCGCAACTACTGGGCTTGTGTTTCGTAGCTGCGTCATCGCGAAACACCTAATGACTCGTTATCAAGACGACTCGTTTGAAGCACTATGAGTCGACTCTTTTGTAGATGAATCAACAGTTTTAAACACTGTACACTTACAGATTTAAGCCTTAGCTGGACATTTCACTTCACTTAGAGCTGTTACACACTACATGGAAGGGCATTTTCAAAAACCCATAATATGGGCTCTTTAATACTTAGCTAATATAAAGCTCAAATTTACATTAGACATGATAACCGTGAAACCAAGATTATACTTCAGATTATATAATTGTACAACCAAAATCTAAAATTGTTGCATCTATAATTGTTATGCATGTGTTTCTGAATGTGTATAATTGTTTCTGAATGTGGAAGAAGCCTACTTAAGCAATGCACTGCTTTTGTTGTGCTTTGAAACATTTCAACATTTGAATGTTTGTAAAAAAAGCCACATTGTACAATGCAGTGACATTATGTAGTTTCAAAATACAATACATTAATATTTTAATGTAGAAAAATACAACATGGGTGTCTTAAGGAGCAAAAATACAACATATGGGCTCTTATATGCTGTTGTGTCCTCACTCATATTGCAAGTCATATATCTCCGGCCCTTTGTTTGGGATGCTTTTCGCGAACTGGCCCCCATTGACGAACTAATTGAATAGCCCTGATCTAGACCTTTATGTTCCCCTAATCGTTTACAAATTGCAATTCTCAAGTCTTTTCGATGTGGAAAACCTCCCACATTGCTGACATAAACTCTTTCAAAGTGCCTGCAATGTGCAGCATCATGTGGAAGCGACTTTAAATTAAGTTTATGTAAATGAAATATTCGGTACGCAATATTTCCTGAGTTACTGCCTGTGTACAGTTTATTTGCGAACACAGTATTCTGGCACTTTCTGAAGCTTTGTTTTACATTCACGCAAAGAGACAAGAGTTCTGTGTTGGCCCTTTATAAACTAAACAAAATTTTTCTAGCATGAATTAGCATGTTGTTAGCATGATTCTAGCATGAATTAGCATGTTACTAGCATGATTATAGCATGAATTAGCATGTAACTAGCATGATTCTAGCATGAATTAGCATGATTCTAGCATGAATTAGCATGTTACTTGCATGTTTCTAGCATGAATTAGCATGTAACTAGCATGATTCTAGCATGAATAAGTACGTTACTAGCATGTTTCTGGCATGAATTAGCATGTTACTAGCATGATTCTAGCATGAATTAGCATGTTGTTAGCGTGATTCTAGCATGAATTAGCATATAACTAGCATGAATTAGCATGTTCCTAGCATGTACCTAGCTCAAATTAGCATGTTGTTAGCAAGATTCTAGCATGAATTAGCATGTTACTAGCATGATTCTAGCATGAATTGGCATTACTAGCATGATTCTAGCATGAATTAGCATGAATTAGCATGTTTTTACCATGATTCTAGCATGAATTAGCATGTTATTAGCGTATTTCTAGCATGAATTAGCATGTTACTAGCATGTTTTTAGCATGAATTAGGATGTTGTTAGCATGATTCTAGCATGAATTAGCATGTTACTAGCGTGTTACTAGCATGAATTAGCATGTTACTAGCATGGATTAGCATGTTACTAGCATGATTCTAGCATGAATTAGCAAGTAACTAGCATGATTCTAGCATGAATCAGCTTGTTTCTAGCATGAATTAGCATATTGTTAGAAGAAGAAGAATTTTCTAAATCTAAACTGCATCAACCAGGTGTGAAAGAATCCATTAATACACAGCTGTTACCAATCAAATGGGTTGAACAACTGCTACTCTGATGATGGAAACATACCATGGTTCAGAATTAAAAACCACAATGTGAACACAATACAAAGGGGAAAGGTGAGGGTTTGGACCAGGCAATTAAACCAAGACTGTTAGACTTTCTTCTAACATCTGAAATTTCATGAAAGAGCAGAACAACAACTTTTGTTCTAGTATTATAGAAGTTACAAAACTACTACTGTGGAATACACACTGAAGAAGGTGGTCTGGAAAGGAGGAGGGCTGAGACACACAGTCTTAAGCCCCTCAGATGCCGCTCTGTTCTGAATGAGGTGTTTGAGCAGTGAAGCTGTCAGCTCAGCGGGAATCACTGACACATCAGCACTCACACTCTTCAACACACTCCGCCATTACCATGACCTAAATCAGCAGTGGAGGATCCCTCCCATGGTGGACCAGACATGAGGGAAGAGTCGCTCACTGTGGACAATGGCAATCTTTCATGTCAATATTAAGACAAATGAGAGTGGGATTTTGTCCACAGGACCACTGTATCAAGAACGAGTACATATTAGCTTTGACTAAAGCTAAATTCAGAGTTTCTTGCTAGCTGGTTAATATTTTTTTTAGTTGGCATTGCAATATAATACATGATTAGAATTGAAGTGGAAGCATGTCTCTTAAAAGTGAGTGCGTTTACATGGAGACTAGAGCTGGGCGATATGGCCTTTTTAAAAAATCACAGATTTTTTCACACAAAAAAAAATCGATTTACGATTTAAATATTACAGTGAAAGTAAAATCATCATGATTGTTGAAAAAAAAGAAGAGCTTTTTCGGTAACACTTTTTAATAACTACACACTATAAATCATTTACCAAGCATTAGCATCTAGTGAATTCATTATTTGTTAAGCATTAACTCTACATTAATAAATGTTAGTAAGCAGTTTATAACTGCAGCTACAAATGCTGTATTCTTGACTTATAAGCACCTATATAATGTGCTTAATAATTGTATTTTCATACTTAGTTAATGATTTATTTTTCATTACTAAATTAAGTATTGCATTATTTACAAACCAGTTGTATTTAAGAGTAGTTGAGGGTTTCTAGGATCATTCAGAATGAGTTAGTAAATGATTAATAAACTATTGAAATCAACATTTACATATCTTATTATTCAGGCATATACTAATAGTTAACTAATATGTTAATAAATGCTTTATTAACTCAACTTCACGCAATTTTGTGACCTAATCTAAAGTGAGGACTATTCATGCTTTATAAAGCCCTTATAAATGACAAGTAAAGGCTCGGAATCAAATGAACAATAATCTTTACAATCTTTTCTAAAAAATAAAATTACTGTAAAGTTTAAACATTGGCAAATAACAGGAGTGTCAAAATACGACATAAAACAACAACAACAATATAATAATTTAACAATATAATAGAATGCAATGTTTAAACTGTACAGTTATTTTATTTTAGATAAGATTGCAAAGATTTATTTTTCATTTAAAGTTTATTTGTGTATCTTTAAATGAAAAGGAATGAATAATGTCATTTTTCCTGTTTAGAATTTAACTGATCCTTTATTTGCCATTTATAAGGGCTTTATAAAGCATAAATAGTCCTCACTTTAGATTAGGTCACAAAACTAGATGAAGTGGAGTTAATAAAGCATTTATTAACATATTAGTTAACTATTAGTATATGCCTGAATAAATAAGACATATAAACGTTGATTTCAATAGTTTATTAATCATTTACTAACTCATTCTGAATGATCCTAAAAACCCTCAACTACTTTAAATACAACTGGTTTGTAAATAATGCGTTACTTAATTTAGTAATGAAAAATAAATCATTAGCAAAGTATGAAAGTACAAGTATTAAGCACATTATAAATATGTTTGTAAGTCAAGAATAAAGCATTTGTAGCTGCAGTTATAAACTGCTTACTAACGCTTATTAATGTAGAGTTAATGCTTAACAAATAATGAATTAACTATTTGCTAATGCTTAATAAATGATTTATAGTGTGTAGTTATTATAAAGTGTTACCGCTTTTTCAAGATTATTTTGTATGTTTTATTTCAGCATGAACATATATTCTGAGGTTTAATCATGTCATATAAATAACTGACGCTAGACTAGTGGGTTACTTTTTACTGCTTTTATTTGCATCGGGACGCTACATTTGGCAGACTTACGTTAGTGCACTAAGCAAGTTATCAAAGTTTTAATATTTACAGTTCCTAATAATGAACGTCTTTTTTTCTTTGCGGCTGGGTCACATAATTTAACCAAAAACAGCAGCGTTGAGTTCCAACATTAGATTCCTTTCAAATGCGCGCCTTGTCTATTATTTTCCTAACGGTATCCATTACTGAGAAATACAAGGTGTGGTGCAGTGTCTCACGGTGACTGAGAGCTCTGAATTGTGCCGTTTTTTATGCTGTATTTATTTTCACAGAGCGTAATATTTCTCAGAATTCTTCTCTGTTCACACTGTTCGCTAATGCAGGGCGAACTACGCCAACCCAGAGGAACGTGTCACGTGTTAAGAGTGAATTCCGATTTTCATTCAAACAAATCAATGTGAACTACAAACTTGAGTTAATCGATAAGCCCTAATGAAGATCATTATTCTGACTTTAATATGATTGAGACAATACTCTACGATAAATATTAAGAGTCTACCATATGGTATATAAATGGTATTTATATGTTTATATCAAATTTTTGATTAAATTAATCTGATTCTATGATTCTAGCATGAATTAGCATGAATCAGCATGTTGTTACCATGATTCTAGCATGAATTGGCATGTTATTAGCGTATTTCTATCATGAATTAGCATGTTACTAGCATGTTTCTAGCACGAATTAGCATGTAGTTAGCATGATTCTAGCATGAATTAGAATGTTACTAGCATGTTACTACCATGAATTAGTAGTTACTAGCATGTTTTTAGCATAGATTAGCATGTTACTAGCATGATTCTAGCATGAATTAGCATGTCACTAACATGATTCTAGCATGAGTTAGCATGTAACTAGCATGATTCTAGCATGAATTAGCGTGTGACTAGCATATTAGCATGTTGAGACAATACTCTATGATAAATATTAAGAGTCTACCATATAAACATTTAAATACCATTTATATACCATATCAAATTTTTGATGAAATTAATCTGATTCTATGATTGTAGCATGAATTAGCATATTGTTACCATGATTCTAGCATGAATTAGCATGTTATTAGCGTAATTCTAGCATGAATTAGCATGTTACTAGCATGTTTCTAGCACGAATTAGCATGTAGTTAGCATGATTCTAGCATGAATTAGAATGTTACTAGCGTGTTACTAGCATAAATTGGCATGTTACTAGCATGTTTCTAGCATAGATTAGCATGTTATTAGCATGATTCTAGCATGAGTTAGCATGTTATTAGCATGATTCTAGCATGAATTAGCATGTAGTTAGCATGATTCTAGCATGAGTTAGCATGTAACTAGCATGATTCTAGCATGAATTAGCGTGTGACTAGCATATTAGCATGTTGAGACAATACTCTATGATAAATATTAAGAGTCTACCATATAAACATTTAAATACCATTTATATACCATATCAAATTTTTGATGAAATTAATCTGATTCTATGATTGTAGCATGAATTAGCATATTGTTACCATGATTCTAGCATGAATTAGCATGTTATTAGCGTAATTCTAGCATGAATTAGCATGTACTAGCATGATTCTAGCATGAATTAGAATGTTACTGGCGTGTTACTAGCATGAATTAGCATGTTACTAGCATGTTTCTAGCATAGATTAGCATGTTACTAGCATGATTCTAGCATGAGTTAGCATGTTATTAGCATGATTCTAGCATGAGTTAGCATGTAACTAGCATGATTCTAGCATGAGTTAGCATGTAACTAGCATGATTCTAGCATGAATTAGCGTGTAACTAGCATATTAGCATGTTGAGACAATACTCTACGATAAATATTAAGAGTCTACCATATAAACATATAAATACCATTTATATACCATATCACATTTTTGATGAAATTAATCTGACTACAGTTATAATCGAATTAAACAGAAATCAATTTAAGATGTGGAGTATTCCTATTTTAGTCGCATTATTGAAGTGCAGTACAGGCATGTGAAGACCTTAATCAAACTATAACTGTTTTGTAGTACTTGTTGCTAAATTTTGCGACACGAAAATTGTTAGGCATTTGATGATATATAGTATATATAGTCTATGAAAATGCTGTTACTTGTTTTATAACATTTCAGGCTTATTTTACACAAAGATATTGGTGTAAGTTTTGTCATAATTTTGAAGAGAAGTTGATCATCTATTATATTGTATTGTATTTGTGACTGATCCGGATTGATGTAAGTACCCAACAAACACACAACGTTGCCTCAACGTAGCGACCTTCTTACAACGTTGTACCAATCTTGTAAAAAGGTTGAGGATCTACATTGTTACTGAAGGTTGTCACAACGGTGTCATAATGTTGCCATTTAAATGCCCGTTGCTTTAGGTTGTGCTTTGGCAGCATGGACGACCACTGTACAACGTTTACTCATCATCAATGAATCAGTTTAAATTTCAACAGACATTTTCGCATCTCATTCAACAGTGACCATCAGTGGTCATTTGTGTAGTCCTGTTGTGTCAAGCTCTGATCTGTCCTCTCTTGTTCACTGCATATTCTGACCTGTGGCTTCTGTGGACCCATCTCTCAAACTGGATTCTCTGTTGGATTTGTTTCTTTCTCTGACTGCGTTTTCCGTACCAACGACTACACCTGGCCTTCAGCTGCACTTCCCGGTCTGCTGTATTCTCCATCCAGAGCATCGATGTCAAATGTCCAGTGTTAATTATTTAATATAATCTAAACATTATGTTATGCTGTTTGCTTATAATTAGATGTGTACTGTTTGTATTAAATATTGTGAAATATATAATAAAAAAGTTTGATTATATACATTTGTGTGGCCTTTTTACACCTATTAGTTTACATATGCAGTTGTTAAATTAAAAAGGAAAAATGAATGAACAATATTTAAAATTATTACTGCTTATCCTGTATTCTAGGCAGTATTGATAAACTGCCAGGAAAAAGCATGTAGTAACGTTGTCTCACGGTTGATGAATGTCACATGACAACGTTGCTACAGCCTTCTCACGTCTTACATTTCTACATTGTAACAATGTAGCGAGCACGTAAGTGGCGACGTTGCCTTTGAAAGAATGCAACGTTGTACAAGTGTTTGTTGGGTAATCACTTTTAAAAAGCCATTTTCCAGTACCCTCTTCGACCGAGGTTCCCACAACACAAGCATACCCATCTAAGCAATAATGAAACTCGTTGTTGACTATTTTCATTATCCACTTTCATTGACTAAATGGCCTGATTGTCGCGTCCCTAATTTCTTCCTCTTCACGGTCCTGGTCAAGAAGAGAAGCTTAGGCATCGACAAAACTAGTTCAATTAATCTAGTTGTGGCTTTTTGCCAATGTCACCCTTATTAATCAGCAGCCAAATCCCAGCAACTCTTAGGAGGGAAACACTGAAATGACAAACTGTGTGCAGAAATCTAGAGGCACTTTCTAATCCTACTGCCTGAATAGTAGAGGCCCTAAAACCGGAATAAACCATCCAGATCAGACCTCTGCTTGGCCAGATGGCGTCTCCGTCTCCATCCATCACACCCCATAAGAAGGCCCAGATTAGCAATCTCCAGACATGTTTACCGATCGCCAGCATGAAGGAAGTCTAAGATTATCCGTACAAAGGTTTGTGAATGCGGTAGGGAGAATTAAATCTCGCTGAACGTGCAGTAACCACAGGCCTTCGCTGTCACTATGGGAACCTGCTGCGAGAAGATCTTGCTTCATAAAAAAGAAAGGTAGCAGAGACGACCGCAATAGCTGTCACTTAGCGACTGTCTCGCGTACTTGGCCAATTACAGAGAGAGACAGTAATTAAAGACACTCCTGCACACCCTCCAGCTAATTAACAAGGTGAAGGACCTTGATACATGAGCGCCGCCACATTTCTTGCAAGCCGCACGGCTGTTGGTGGAGATATGAGAAGAGGACACCTACACGACTGGACAGAAGACAAAGCCGGCAAGGCCCTGTAAAACAATACTGAGTCAGGACAATGACTACCGAAGAGGCCACCATTGTGTTGCAAGTGATACTCTGCGTAGACCCATGACGTGATGCTCATTTTGGATCTGTTTATTCATTCAGAAAAGACATTAAAATGGAGTTCATACATACGATGACTTGAATACACATTTACGATGACAAAGTTTTAATATAAAGGCATAGCTCACTCAAAAATGAAAATTTACACGCCATTTACCTATCCTTGAGCGGTAAAAATATTTTGAAGGATGACACCAAAGCCATTGATTTTCTTTTTTTTCAATTTCAGTGATTCAGGTTTTCAACATTCTTCAAAATATCGAAAACTAGTTGGCGCCAATAGCCTACTGGTTAAGTCCGCCAACATATAGCACCATGGTGCTCACGGCAACCCAAGTTCGATTCCCGACTCGAGGTCCTTTGCCGACCCTTTCCCTCTCTCTACCTCCCTCTAACTATTTCCTGTCAATTCTCTGCACTATTCAATCCATTAAAGGTTAAAAACCCCTAAAAAATATTATATATTAAAAAAAAATATATCAAAAACTAATTGAAATGTTAAACGTCTCTGTGGTCGTTAAAAATCCCAGGATGTCCTTCGAAAAAGAGTAGGGGTTTAACCCCAGCATCCTGGAAAAAATTTGCCCACTGGCCTCTGTCCATCATAGCCTCCTAACCCTCCCCATATCATATTTGGCTTCATCACTCTGTCTCCTCTCCACCAATCAGCTGGTGTGTGGTGTGTGGTCTGGCGCAAAATGGCTGCCATCATGTCATCCAGGTGGATGCTGCACACTGGTGGTGGATGAGGAGATTCCCCCCATTGTTTAAAGCGCTTTGAGTGCCCAGAAAAGATCTATACAAATGTAAGGAATTATTATTATTACAAAAAGGAAGTAAATGGCTATCATTCCATTTTTCAAAATTTCTTCTATTGTGTTAAACAGTAAAACAGGAAACTCAAACAGGTTTGGAAGACGGTTTGGGGTTTTTTTTTTTTTTTTGGAGTGAACTATCCCTGTAAGAGTTCAATTTCAGCTTATGGGTGCATGAAGAAAAATGTCATGGTGATACAACAACCTTGGCTTGAAGAAATGTATGAAAAGTTAGCTTGACATGATCCTTTACAAGATTTTAACAAAACAGATTTTCTGCTTAATAAACTATTATGCTTTTTACAATTTGAACTTCCTTCAGTGCACAATAATGTGGTTTGAACATTAAAAGATTTGCAAAGTAACAGTGCACAAAGTTACTTCAAATAGAGCTATTCTTAAATAAGCAACTTCCTCAAGCACCTTGATTACCTAATGTTCATTCAAGAATATATTTAGATATATAAATCACAGTATATCACATATATAATTGATGAAGAGTAAGACCTGGTTCAGTTGCATTAATAGTGCGCTATTTCTATGTCCAAGAGTAGATGTTTCACAGATCTAATATACTGATGCACATGCAATTTCTTCTTAACCTGTTTACATTCACACTCACAGACAAGCAACATGTTGTTTTTTGTGCACTTTTGACAGTGCACTATACATAATATGCAAAGTGCTATCTGATAGCCAGCTTTCTGTGTGATCGTGTTTGTGCACTCATGAAACCATATTTGAGATTTTAAAAAGACATGGCTTTTACACCAATGCAGATGTCTTGATGGTTTGTTGCTGAGGTATTTTAAGTTGAAACTTCACAGACACATTCTCTGGACACCTAAGACTTGTATCACATAGGTAACGTCCATCCATTTTTAAGTTTTGGTCTTTTTATTAAGATACCAACAGAGTAATATGTTTACAAAATCAATTAATTTCAGTAATATTATTGACTAATATGAAAATATTTATATGATTTATTTACAATATAGTTTGTAAAGTAATATTTTCTGTCTTTTAGTAGATATATTATATGAGAGACTTGCTTTGTTTACCAAATAAAGTGAATCTAATTGAATTTCCATTGTAAACATTAAATAAAAGTTAAAATGTATTACTTTTAAATAGCAAAAAAGATTCCGTTTGGCCCTATATATGAGAAACAATTTTTGGGTACTATTATTTACCTTTAATGAATAAATGTGGACCCTTAAAGTACAAATGCGTACCTTTTGAAAAGTTACCACCTCAGCAACAACTTTTTTGAGACTGTATAATATTCAGGTCTGGACTTTGTCAAAGCCATTTCATGAATTTTATTGTGCTATCGACCGTTTTTTCTCTCCCAATTTGTTTTCACTGTTCAGGTGGACACAGAGAAACCATCATATGGTTATTACACCATACCTAAAACAAAATCTAATGGTGGCGTAAAACTAGTGTTGCTGACGCAGCTTAATTTTAGTTTCACTTTTGTTTTTGGACATTGGTCTAGACGAAGACATGAAAGAAGACACATATCATGTTGTCTACAATCTCCTACTCTGAAAAGCAGTTGTACGTCTGTGTCCAAACAGCATTAATCACAAGAGGGGCCTGACAGCACCAACCTATTTTTGTCACCGGCAGAAGCTGAGGTCTGAACTCGCATCTCATTAAAATTTAAATACTACACAAATTATCTTGAATCCAGCTTGCCGGGATTCATAAATCGTTGATGGCTTTGGCTCGAGGTCAGTCCACTGACGGCAGAACTAATGTTGGTGTTGAATGTGTCAACAATCCTCATCCACAGGGACGAAGCATGTTTGCTCACAAACCTCATCACTGACGTGACAGAACTGCATGAAGCGTGTTCATATTTCAGCAGAAATTCACGTAGCAAGGTTTTACCTCAAAACGACCAGTGCAGAACACATTTCAATACAAGCCTTTCATGCACCACCAGAGTGATCAAGGGTGTTTAATGGCCAACAGGTTTGTCTTCTCCTCACTTTTTCCACTGGCTGTGTTTGGTCAGGTTTGCCGTGTGACTGTGACGGAGGGCAGCTCGAAAAGCTACGGAATCGAGCCTCTGACCACAGAGAGAGCTGTGCCAGGGTTTTGAAATACCCCTCCACAAATACACCTCCCATCTAGAGAGCTCTGGTTTGCACTTGCCTCTCACCACCCAGACATGTAGGCGCTGTTGGCAAGAGAACGGGTCCCCCTCCCTGCTCTACCCTCGGAGTTTTACTGATGCAATGCGGCTCAACTTTTTGGGGCAAAAATGACCCTATGATTTTCGAGAAGCAGGAAACGTAGATGGAATCACACACTGTGAAACTGTTTATTTGGATAAACTCAAACGAAAGTTCACCGACATGAGTTAACTGAACTAAACATGAGTAGATTCAACTTGAAAATCAGATTTTATTTATCATCTTTCATAACTATTGTGATGAGGTATTATTTTAATTTAAAAAAATGCAAACTTGAGTTTCTAACATGTGACAATTACATGAAGGTGAAAACATATGCTCTAACAGCTTAATGGTGCTGTAATGTTTTAAAATGCAGAATTCAGTCATACAAACTAGATGTGCATCGCACAATGTCAAAGAATTTGGCTGATTTTGTTTGCACTATAAAAAGAAATTCGCTATTTTACTTTTTTTTCTGCATACCTGCCAACATTTGTCTCTGAGTCTCCAGGAGATGGGGGAGGGTGATGTCTAGGTGTTGGGGGTGAGATGTCAGAATAACACAGCTAAGTAACTGTACTATTCACCAGGTTTTGGCCAGCCGCTGCGATCGGATACTATACCAAACTCGGCCATCCGGGGTGATATAGACTATACCAAATAGTTGAGGACCGAGGGGGGGATTGGGGGTGAAATTACGGGAGTTTTCTAAATTACGGGAGGGTGGCGAGAGATGGGTCTGAAATACGGGAGAATCCCGTAAAAACGGGAGTGTTGGCAGGTATGGGTGCCGGTGTCCTGACATTTTATCCTACCCATCAGATTATGCTAACAACACTGTATTTGAATGGTTCTGAGGCTGGGGTTAGGGATTAGGTAGGTTAGGGCAATATTACAGCTTCATATCACACTACCCCACATTAAAATGAACACTGGTAGCAAAATCTGATAGGTAGCATATTGCATCATCAAAATGTGCTACCTACTTTTTTAATGTGAGATAGAACAATCTAATAAGGTAAGACAAATGGTCAGAACACCGAGAAAAAACCCATAAAATAACGGCCATTAAATTACGCAAATTTACTGTAAAATAATGGACGTTAAATTACAGAAATTTTCTTAAACTTAAGTTTCTGGTAAATTTCTGTAATTTAACATCTGTTATTTTACAGTAAATTTCTGTAATTTAATGGCCGTTATTTTACTTTTTTAACTTTTTTTTTCTGCCGAAAAAAAATTTAAATAAAGGATTTTTTTACAGTGTGACTAAAACAAATCCAGGACTGTTTATCCAATGAAATTGTGATATGGATTAATGTGTGTGAATAATGAACAGCAAAATGACTCAAATAAAGTTACTTAAATATACATGATATGTGTGAATGAATTGTGCCATTTAGTTGATTAAACAGTCAAGCTTTCTCTGAGAGCCATTCCATGAGTACTGTTTAATTTTATTCGAGAAAAACTAAAGCATTGTATTCTGGCCACACACACAAATTCAAGTGTCTTTAAAAAATAATAATAAAGGAAAATAAAATAAAACCTAGGTTAAACTTGAAAGAAACTAAGACCAACACATATAAATAGTACTAACACTTCTCAAAGAAATAATTAATAATAATAATAATAATAATAATAATAATAATAATAATAATAATAATAATAATAATAATAATAATTAAAATGATTAGACCTTTATGGAATGTTATAATGATGTAATTATATATTAACTTAAGGCCCTATATATGTTTAGTTTTTAGGCCCAAGCTAATAATTCTTTCTTCAACAGTATGTAATACATCATTTTTTGTTATTTATTTATTTATTTAAATTTTTTTGCCATTACAATAATTGGCAAAGCCTGACAAAACGAAAGCAGTTACTTGGAAATATTATGGCATTTGTGCAAGCCAGAGCATTTGAAGGCAAGCATTTGTGCAAGTCAGAGATCATTCTTTAATGTAACAAATCAATTCATCAAAGCTGCATCTGTTATTTCACGACAGAGTAAATGGCTGCATGTTTCTGAAAGCGGACGCAATGGTGCTCAAAGACAGCTGGGCTAAAGAGGAACAGAGCGATGGACTGAATGTGGCAGACAGCCAGAGGAGAGCCACTGCATTTTAATGTGTGTGTATGTGTGTGTGTGTGTGTGTGTGTGTACTCAAAGAGGAAAAAAATAGGTAGCATTTTTGTCCTTTGTTATTAGCACTGCCAAATTAAAATGATTAGATTAAGTAAATGTTTACTAGTGCTAAAATCAATTGAAACACAATATGGAGGATGATTAATGTATGTTTGCACAACAGAGAAAAGCTTGATTGATAACTGATTACAATATTTTATTTATGGAAAATAAGTCACACCTTGTCAAAACTTCACTGATGCATTAAGGGAAGTTTCATAAACAAGTTTCGAGAGGAACACGTGATATGATCAACTTCAGCTGATCCTCATCACTAATCATTAGCTAGCCTATCGGAGCACTCCAAAACTACTATATATATTCTAGCTAAACTTCATTCCCTATCTCTGTTTTCGGAAGACCAGCAGATAGATATCATCTCGCTATTCCACTAAAACATGGATAAGAAACTGACCTCCGGCAACAACCCTACCAACAGCTGCAGCCGCAGCTACAACAACAACAACAACAACAACAACAACAACATTGAAGCTAACGAGGGCGACGCTCTCCCAACAACTCCAGCCGTAGTCCAACCAATCATCATCCAGCCCACACCGCAGCACGAGCCCGATGCTCCAGTGAGAGGCCGCAGGCCTATCCGCTCAGCAACAACAAGACCATCTCGCCGACTCCAATCTCCGTCTCCTACAGCTTCAAATCGCCACTTACCTTCACCAGCCTCTTCCTATGCCTCCGCCACTTCTTCACCAATCACCACCAGGAAAATGACCGCAAATGAACTCCGCCAATGCATCACAGACGCCGGCATTACAATCCCAAGCCGTTGCAATAAGTCCGAACTCACCAAACTCTACGCATCCATTTCCTCATCGACCCCGCCTCCCAAAGACACCAGAAAGTCCGGCTCCCGCCACGCCCCCTATCCTCAGCGCAGCAATTCTCAGCCAGCACTAAATCAACCAAGACCATCAAGAAAAGCACCAAAGAAATCAAATAATTCAACATCTCATCACTATCAAGAAAACAGGAACACTATTGAAGCCATAGACATACAAAATGATGACATTACCCAAGACATTAATCCTATTCCCTTAACCAACACCCCCCTCTTCTGGCCACCAGCTCCTAATTCCAATGAATCCTCCAGCTCTCACCATCCAGCTACATCTACTTCTTTCAACCAAATCCAGTTTTCCCTTCCTTCTAATCCTCCCATCCCTCCAAATCAGCCTATTCTTACTCATCAGCCTACTTTTTCCCATCCTAATGCCTTCCCCCCCACTGCCGCCTTTCATTCCTCTACCCTTCCCCCTGTTTCGCTTCCCCCATCCCTTCACAACGCACTCACTTCCAGTACTAACCCCCCCCAGCAACCCTCTATTTCTACTCATATTTCTTCCGCACGCCCTCCATTCACCCTAGCCACCGCTACCCCCCTCCCTATTCCTCAAAACGCTCCAGTTTTGGAACCTCCTCCCATTTCCAACACTACCAAGAACCTCATAATTTCAGGTGCAGATATAGATCTTTCTACACTCCTCTCACCCATTGCACCTCCCACGGCGGAGCGCCAGATAGATTGCGGCGAATTCTCACTCACCCTAAAATCATCCGCCAGCACCCATATCCGTACACTCTCTCTAGCAGAATTTCACGTAGCATTTTCTAGATTCACTGAAACAATATGTTCAGTTTTTCCCCATAGGAGGCGTGAGCTGAACGATTATATGGCCATCATTTCGGAGCTCGCGCTCTCTTATGGGGGAACTCATTTCTATACCTACCATAAACTATTCTCAGCTAAATGCGCCATCCGTGTCTCACAGTGGAATCAATGCCCTTACTGGGGGGCTTTGGACACTGATCTCCACAACAGAGTTTTCCTAGGTTGCCGTAATCTTTCCTGTGCGATCTGCCGTTCTAGTTTCCACACCACCACTTCCTGCCCCTTAGTATTTCCTTCCCCCGACGCAGCTCCTCCTCCTCCTAAATCCACTAGCTACGTTCCCCGCCCATCTATCCCAAATATCCCCTCTCTTCTTCCTACTCAACCCTCATCTTCTCATAACTATCCCACCACTCATCCCTGCTTTAATTTCAATACAGGTAGATGCTTCAGGCAATCATGCAAATTCCTCCATACCTGCAATTACTGTGGCGGCGCGCATGCCCGCATAATCTGCCAAATAGCAAAAGCTAATAAAAAATCAAAACATTATCTGTCGACTCCTGTTAACATTACTCAACTTGCATCTGAATTAAGTTTGCACCCTGATTCTAACTTTTCTGAATTTCTCATTACAGGTCTAAACAATGGATTCCATCCCGGCGTGTCAACTCTCCCTTCCTACAATCTCGCATGCCCTAATCTACTATCCGCCAATGCAGAACCAGAAGTCGTCCAACAATTAATCAAGAAAGAGATCGATAATAAATTTATGATCGGTCCCTTCCTTGCCCCCCCATTTAACGTCTACAGAATTAGCCCTATCGGCGTAGCCACCAGAAAATTTTCTGGTAAAAAACGTCTCATAATCGACCTCTCATCACCCCACAATTCTCCTTTCTCTAGTGTAAATAGCACCATTTCTTCCGAAGAATTCGCCTTAAACTACCATGACATAGACCAAGCTATTTCCCTAATTAAACTAGTCGGCCGAAACGCTTGGCTTGCCAAAGTGGACATCTCCTCTGCTTTCAAAATAATGCCATTACACCCTGATTTCTGGCACCTCTTTGGCATTAATTGGAGATCCAAATTTTACTTCGCGGTGCGTTTAACTTTTGGATGCAGAAGCAGTCCAAAAATTTTCGATATGCTTTCAGAAGCTATCTGCTGGATCTTATCTAATAACTACGACATTCCGTATCTAGTACACCTTCTCGACGATTTCTTAATCATTTCTCCCCCAAATTCTCCTCCAGCTAAACACCTTACGATAACTCAAGAAGTTTTCGCTAACCTGGGTATTCCACTCGCAGAAGAGAAAACCGCCGGCCCTAGCACGTCGCTAGAATTTTTAGGTGTTAACCTAGATTCGAAAAAATTCCAAGCATCTTTACCCAAAGAGAAAATTGATCGCATTATCTCGCTCTCTTCCATATTCCTGGAAAGAAAGCATTGCTCAAAGCGCGAATTACTGTCCATTTTAGGACACCTAAATTTCGCCATGCGCATCATTCCACAAGGACGCTCCTTTGTCAGTCACCTGCTCCAACTCGCAGCATCGGTTCACGGATTGGAAGATAACATATCTCTATCCGATCCATGCCGTAATGAACTAAGTCTCTGGATTTCCTTCCTGAAATGCTGGAATGGTTGCTCCTTTTTCTATAGCGATCTAATAGAATCACCAGTCGATATTCATTTATATACAGACGCCGCGCCCTCCGTAGGTTTCGGAGGCTATCACCAAGGACGCTGGTTCGCTTCCTCCTGGCCCCCCCAAATGCAAGAAATTCCCCCACCTTACCAATCATCAGCACTATTCGAATTATACCCTCTAGTCGCCGCTTCCTTATTGTGGGGTGACGAATGGTCAGGCTCCTGTATATTAGTCCATTGCGACAACGAAGCCGTAGTTCAATGCATTAACAAAGGGCGCTCTCACTCACCAGCTCTAATGCCGTTTCTCCGCCGCCTTATCTGGACCTCCGCCAAAAAACAATTCATCATAACAGCTAAACATATACCAGGTTTTCATAACCAAATTGCTGACTCTCTTTCTCGTTTTTTGTTTCAGAAATTCTGGCTGCTCGCCCCGGAAGCAGAACCAAATCCGACTCCAGTCCCTCCTTATTCAGAGATGATATTCCCGTAAATCACCCCATGCATCACTTACATCAAACATCCATCTCCCTCATACTACACGCAGTAGCCCCCAGAACTTTACAATCCTATTTTACAGCCTGGAATACTTTTAAAAATTTCCATTCCCTCTACAACACCTCATTTCCCAATTTTTCATTACTCACCATTTCCTCATTTATCACATACCTCCATATCACCAAAAACATTCAAGCTAGCTCTATCAGAAGCTACTTAAGCGGCATCCAATTCTTCCATAAATTAATACATGGCTCCGTATCAGATTCCATAGCTAATTCACAAACCAGCCTTCTTATTAAAGGCATCCAAAAAGCTAACCCCCCCCACCCAGATTCCAGGCTGCCCATCACACACCGTATTCTATCCAAATGCATTTCTACACTACGAAAAAACTATCTATCAACACATACCGACCGAACCCTAGACGCCATGTTCATACTCTCATTTTTCGGATTTCTCAGGTGTTCCGAAATTTCCATTACGTCAAAATTCGACCCAAACATCCACCCCACCATCTCAGACCTAGCTTTGATTGACAAAGAAACAATTTCTTTCCTCATCAAGCAAAGCAAAACAGATCAATCACGCATAGGACACTCTATTTACATATTCAACATCCCCTCCTCTACACGCCCATTCCAAGCACTCTTAGCATACATGCACTACAGGAAAACCCTTAGCTCCAACCCCATCTCCCCCCTTTTCATAGATGACTCATTCCACCCAGTTACACGCTTCTGGTTTCAAAAACACCTAAAAGCAGTCCTTCGCATCTCAGGATTTACACCAGAATCATACTCTAGCCATTCATTCAGAATTGGTGCAGCCACCACAGCAGCACACAAAGGATTATCCCAAATGCACATCCAAACACTAGGAAGGTGGTCTTCCGAAGCTTTCAAATCATACATCCGCCTTAACCAAAGCCACCTTAAGGCAGCCCAAATGACAATTTCCAGATGAATCTATCATCTTGCTCCAACACTCTGATTTGCCTAGAGTGAAGCTTTACAAATATGGGTTTTAAGGAAACGGGCAAATAAAGCCTATACCCCTTCTAACTACGCTTCCTTCTACCCAAACTCCTAAAATTTTTCCCGCCACTTGGTGCTCCCAGGAGTCTCCCCTAATCCCTGACTCCTTTAAGAGCCAGCCTTTAATAGCTCACAATACCCGAGCTGTGACTTTGTGCCCGAGTCACGTCACTTTCCCCCTTAGAGTGAAGCCTTTCAGCTATAGGATTTAAGGAAACAAGCAATATAGCCTATTCCTCCTTTTTTCCTTCCAACTACACTTCCTTCTATCCAAACTCCTTAGTTTCCCGACACCCAGCGCTCCCAGGAGTCTCCCCCACTCCCTGACTCCTATAAGAGCCAGCCTTTAATAGCTCATCTTACCCGAGCTGTGACTTCGTGCTCGAGTCACGTCACTGCCCCCCCCCAGCCCAGCTATATTTGCATGTGCACGAAGCAAACGTGGACGCATCCGCGTGCGCTTTCGCACCCAATGCATACACATGCGAGTGATGCGGACATGCGTCCGCCTACATCCACGCATTAACGTTCAGCCGGCACCCCTTTGCCTAACCTCTAGTGGGAGTCTTCACCGCCAACCGACTCCCGCTAGAACCAGCCTTTAATAGCTCATGGCCCGAGCTGTGACTTCGAGTCACGTCACTGCCCCCTAGCCAACCCAGCTTAATTTGCATGCGCACGTGCATGTGGCAGACAGGTACACATTCACGTGGTAGTCTACGTTTGCATACACACATGCAGGCATGTATGCGCGTGTGCGTGCCGGTGACGTGTGCGTGTGGCCTGATACTCCCATATGTCTGGGCGCATGTCATACAAGGCTGGCCCCCCAATCTCACCCTCTAGCAGGAGTCTTCACCGCCCACTCCCTTCTCCCCGACTCCCGTTAGAGCTCAGCCTTTAATAGCTCAACAGTCCGAGCTGTGACTTCGAGCTCGAGTCACGTCACTACCCCTCCCAAGCCCTAGATTAACCCCCCCTTTTTATGCTTACATGCCCGTTCACATATGTATGTATGATTTTGTGAGCGCGTGCGTGCGTGGGTTCAGTATGTATGTGTGTATCCATGTACGTACATGCATATGTATGTACGTATGTGAGTGCAGTG
Source organism: Danio aesculapii (assembly GCF_903798145.1). NCBI lineage: Eukaryota > Metazoa > Chordata > Actinopteri > Cypriniformes > Danionidae > Danio > Danio aesculapii. The sequence goes on along the minus strand of NC_079443.1, from coordinate 8,218,752 downwards.
TGCGCATACGTGCGCACACATGTGCGTAAAGATTTGTATGCATATACTAATATATGTCCTTTCTTCCTTCCATACTGCCATATCCAGCAGCCGGATATACCATCCCTTTTGCCTTTTGGGGGGCGTTCTCCGAATACACGGCTGCTGTCCCGAGTTGATTTGCATTTTGGGGGACATTCGAGAAACACCTGATCTCGTGTCCCTCCTAATGCTCATTAACCAGGCGGGAGCCTTGGGCTCATCTATCTCCGAGCTCAGGGTTCTCTCCCGGGACAGCATGCCAAACCTGCTATTATAGTTGAGCATTATCTAAGTGCGAACTCTTGAAGGGAAGTTTCATAAACAAGTTTCGAGAGGAACACGTGATATGATCAACTTCAGCTGATCCTCATCACTAATCATTAGCTAGCCTATCGGAGCACTCCAAAACTACTATATATATTCTAGCTAAACTTCATTCCCTATCTCTGTTTTCGGAACCCCCCCCCCTCCCAACCCCCCCTATCCTTACATTATCCCTCCTCCTCTTTGATCGGGCAACACGGTGGCTCAGTGATTAGCACTGTTGCCTCGCAGCAAGAGGGCCACAGGTTCAAGGCCCATTCGAACCAGTTGACATTCCCTGCGCGGAGTTTACATGTTCTCCCCGTGTTTGCGTGGGTTTTCTCCGGGTCCTCCGGTTTCCTCCCACAGTTCAAAAAACATGTATATAAGTGAATCAGAATACAGTCACAAGCACCCAGCGTATACATGCCTAACCAACCAGCCAGAAGCGGGGGGGACATTCGAGAAACACCTGATCTCGTGTCCCTCCTAATGCTCATTAACCAGGCGGGAGCCTTGGGCTCATCTATCTCCGAGCTCAGGGTTCTCTCCCGGGACAGCATGCCAAACCTGCTATTATAGTTGAGCATTATCTAAGTGCGAACTCTTGAAATTCATGTTTAAAAAATAAAACCAGACAAATAAAATGTACATTTTGGGAGAAAAAATATGCTAAAAATTAGACTTATATTCGGAAAATACTGTACTATTATGTGTAATGTTATTAATTCATATTTAATTGTATCACTTGTAATAAATTAAATATGAGCGAAAGGTTATCCTGAGATGGAAATTACAAATTACAAATTTCTATTTGAATGTATTTTAAAATGAATGCAATTTATTTCTGTAGCTCAGAAATAAAGCAGAATTTTCACTAGGTCTGTAACAATGTCTACTTTTTTGTTATATATAATAATATATTGCGATAAACGATATTAATGTCGTTTTAAGACTATTTGTATGCCACTCATTACATAGTGCCAAAATGACTATATAATATCACGATGCAAGTACACTCTTCCAAAGAACACTTAATATTTCATTCTTAAGAATATTTCATTTAATTCTAGTCACTTCAACAATTTCATAATTAGGCATTGCAATCAAAATGTGAAAACTCATGTCCAAAACAAAATAATAATAAGTGTTAACAAAAAAGTACAAGGTAAAAAGTAACAGAGGCTGCGACATCAGATTTATATTCAGTTGTCAGACACCCATGAAAATAAACTATAGTAATTTATAGTAAATACTATAGTGTTTTTTTAACCATACTGACACTGACACCTCCAATAGAACTAGGTTGTGCAATCAGTTTTTATGTCTGGGCGATATAATATAATATATTATGATAAGTCGATATAATGATGAGTCAATATCTTGATTATTGTGACAGGCTTAATATCCACCATCATTACTCCATTAATAAGTGTCAAAAAATCCTTCAAAAATCACTCTAATATGATCATTTTCATTTAAGAAACAATGACTATTTTTATTATTAATGATAAAATCAGTCATGCAGCTTAATATTTTTGTGGCATTTATATAACATCCAATATGATTCTCTATATTGCTTCTGCCATGAACCGTTGGGTGTTTAACAAGGTTACTTTATTAAAAGAAATATTATTTACTTTATTAATAGCCACTTCATTAACAAATAGTTTGTGAAATAATTCAAATAATTTTACAAGCTGCACTAGTCATGGATTCTTGTAAAAAAAATTCAGGTGGTGATCAGCAAACTACAGTTGAAGTCAGAATTATTAGCATCCCCCTTTTTGATCTTTTTAAAATATTTTCCAAATGATGTTCAACAGAGCAAGGAAATTTTCACAGTATGTCTGATAATATTTTTTCTTCTGGAGAAAGTCTTATTTGTTTTATTTCGGCTAGAATAAAAGCAGTTTTTATTTTTTTTTAAAAAACATTTAAGGCCAATATTATTAGCCCATTTCAGCTATATATTTTTTCGATAGTCTACAAAAAACAATCGTTATACAATAACTTGCCTAATTACCCTAACCTGTCTAGTTAACCTAATTAACCTAGTTAAGGCTTTAAATGCCACTTTAAGCTCTATAGAAGTGTCTTGAAAAATATCTAGTCAAATATTATTTACTGTCATCATGGCAAAGATAAAATAAATCAGTTATAAGAAATGAGTTATTAAAACTATTATGATTAGAAATGTGTCGAAAAAAATCTTCTCTGTTAAACAGAAATTGGGGAAAAAAATAAACAGGGGGGCTAATAATTCTGACTTCAACTGTATCTATCTATTAATTCATTCACATTTCATTAAAGGTCCTGTGAAGTGCTTTGAAATGTCCATTGTTTGATGTAATCTAAACCAAAACACGAAGAGAGGATGGGACATAGAGTAGCTCCTCCCCTTTTTAAAAAAAACACCCAATTGTGTTTCAAGAGGACGGGGCATGTCAGACACTAGAGAGCATTTGATTGGTTATGATGTGATGAGAAACTGTAGTGTGAGTTGACGTAAATAAAACCATTGATCCCTTTGGGCGTAAGTGACAAACTACAAGCTTTACATGTTGATATCCGATTTATATCTTCTAAACGCAAATTTTGCCACTGTTTTGGAGCACACTACCTTATAATTATCTTAAAAACGAACAATACTAATACTGCCATTTAAAATAACTTAATTTTCATTTCAGGGGACCTTTAACTGTGGCATCTACAGCAGCCTGACTAAGAGCCGCAATCTACATCCTGTCCCAGATTTAATGACAACACTTAATGTTGATGCTTTGCAAGACTAAACAGTCTTTGTGGAAAGTATGAGGCAGAACTGCTGGAACCCTTGAGATAAAACATTTCAAATCTTTTTTTAAAAGGGAATAAAAGTTGTGAAATAATCTAAGGGACATGTCTTATGTAGCATGACATAAGAAGAATATGTAGCCTAGAAAAAAACAAAGTGTATTAATGCGAATCTTGTGCATCTGTTGATATTGATATGAATGAAACGTAAGATTAAAGTCTTATCTATTCATCATTATCTTGAAATAGGAAAGTAAATGCAATAGTCGCTTACTAATATCTGCAATGTTGATCTGTGATTATAACTAAGAAGGAAACCATAGTTTAACCATACAGTGAATGCATTTATTTTAAAGGCATGTGACTGTGAAAGACTTCAAGTTAATTTAAACCATTTGAGCACAAGAAATGCTAAAATATGTAGCTTTAACAAAGATTTTTTTTTATTACAATGAAGACTATACAGTGTTATTTTACATTTAAATACTTTGTTTTATTACATTACATTGTTATGTTTACCTCAACACCATTAGAATGTCCAGAAAACAATAACGCAGAGTCTATTTCGTTTGTATCTTTGTTCTATTGTGCTCATGTATGCTTGTTATTTGTTAATTATGCTTTGGAGAAATGCACTCTCTACAAAATGATCACAATGTATAATTATTATGAATTCCAAATAGAGTTATTTAAATCATCTTTCAAAAAGACATTAATATCGCTACAGATAATCTCAGAGAAACACAACATATTGTAATGTCAGTTTTTTCCAATATCATGCAGCTCTTCAACTGGTAATATACGCTATCTTTAGATTACTTTAGAAAAACTAGTAAAGATTTCACAGCAAAATTACCTGAAGGTGGAATTCGTCAACAAATATTCAATCAAAGTTTTGTTTATGTTCATCATTTAGCAGTCTTCAAAATATTTGCCAGCAGCTAGCTCTTAGCAACTCACACATGGTCGCCCACTGAAGCTAAGCAGTGCTGCGCCTGATCAGTACCTGGATGGAAGACCACATGCCGGAAATGGTGATAATGAGACCTGTAGGGGGCACTCAACCTGTGGTCTATGTGGGCCCTAACGCCCCAGTATAGTGAAGGGGACTCTATACTGCTCAGTGAGCACCGTCTTTAGGATGAGACGTTAAACCGAGGTACAGACTCTCTGTGGGCATTAAAAGTGCCAGGATGTCCTTCGAAAAAGAGCATAATGGCCAAATGTACCCACTAGCCTCAATTCATCATGGCTTCTAAACCCTACCCATATCATAATTGGCTTCATCACTCTCCTTTCCACCAATCAGCGGGTGTGTGGTGTGCAGTTGTGTCATTCAAGTGGATGTTGCACACTGGTTGTGTATGAGGTGATTCCCCCCAAAAATGTGTAAAATCGCTTTGAGTGTCCAGAAAAGCAGTATGTAAATGTAAGGAATTATTCAAATATGTTCATAGATTATGCTACAGTACAGCCTTAAAGAGATAATTCAACCAAAAATGTTGTTTCTGTCATCATTTAGGCCCGATCCCCTGAAACAGAGTGTGAAGGGGGAAGGGCTTCAAAATTTACCCCTAAGAAATGGGACACTACAACAACACCTGCACACGTCATCATACTGTATGTCGTCGAGGGCTCTTACTTCATATGAGATTAACAACGGCAAGTGCTATTATTCCAGTTGAGTTATCTTTTGTTATTTATCTTTAGGAAATCACAGAAAACGACGATTTCATGTGATCATAACGATACAATGTGGCAATAAGATCGTAACTGTAGTGTGCATTTACACCGTGGCCATATTCATCTATGTAAACACAAGAAAACAACATTATGGTATAGCAGACAGTGTCGAGAGACAGATGTGAAAGTATGTTGTGTGTGGGTCTACTATAGGAGTTATTTCTATGAATTATAGATAGCTTTTGTTAAAGCATGACCATAAAACATAAACGCCTTTATAAATGTATTCAAACATATGTTTGTTTGTTTGTTGTAAAAATTCCCAATAATGCCAAAAAATATTAATTTGTGCATCTCCTGACTCTCCTGTGCAGCCATGTTGCCGTTGTCTAGATACGATCTCGTGATTGGAAATCGGGCCCGATCACGCAGTTTCAGAATCGCACACACACATTTTTTATATTTATATTTTTGAACACATCTATAGTTATGTTGTGGCACAGAGTTAGACCTCTTTCTTGACTGACACACAGAAACAGCGACGCATGCGGCATGAGAGATGCTATTGGTTAAATGCTGGCAAAGTAGTACACAGAAGCAGCTTGAAGTGGAAAGAGCGAGTATGTTTGCAGTCTGTAGATATTCTAAAGTTGATGATGACAACATTGCCATAGCAAACTGTGAGATATGTAAACTTAGGTTTGCCTGCCAGGTATTTTAAGTTGAGGTGCTGTTTGTTTTTATATTAGATTTTTTTTTATATTTACTGTTGTGCTAAAGTCCAAAAGTGAAGAATTTATATTTATTACTTCATTGTTCAAGCTACCTCACAGAAGTGCTCTGGTTGTTAATGTTAATGAGTTGTTGACTGTTAAAATAAGGTGAATTAAATAAGAAATAAGGAACATCCTGGATCTGTTTCTTCGCTCATCTTTATTCTTTTTTATGTATTATAGAAGTATCGGATTGGGTTTCGGTATCAGTAAATACTCAAAATCAAATGCTTCGGACTCGACATTCCTAGTTTTATATGGTGTATTCTGGGAAATTTTTGGTTTCTAGGTCCTAGAAAATCTCCCTGAAAACTCACCCCTGACTTCTTCAAAAATCTAATTGAGTTTTTTGTTTTGTTCTGTTGAACACAAAGGAAGATATTTTAAAGAGTGCTGGAAACCTGTAACCATTGACTTCAATAGTACTTGTTACTTCTGCTATCAGTGTCGAAAGAAACAGTAACCGTTGACTTCCATCTTACTAGTTTTTTTTCTACCATTAAATTGGTAATTGGTTACAGGTTTCCAAAATTCTCCAAAGAAAATCTTCTTTTGACTTCAACAGAACCAAATAAAATCTGGTGTTGAGTAAATTATGACAGAATTTTGATTTTGGGCTAAAATATCTCTATAATATAACTGTAAATGACCAAAAGCGCCCATAACCAGCAGAGCTAAGCAAGAAAAAAAATAACGGTGAAAAAATAAACAGTTCTCAGAAAGCCTGTGAGACGTAAGTGATTAGACATGCATAAAAAAAAACAAGATGGAAATGAAAGCTCAGATAGGGTGTTTTGGCCCCTTAAGCAAAGAGGAGAACTGCAAAGGGGCCACATTACATTCCTCAAGTGAAATGATTTTTCAATTAGTGTGTGAACTGCATTTCGGAAAAGGAGGAAGGGGGGTCTATCAGAGGAGGGGTCTCAGATTCAATCAGTTCAGCTGTAGACGGAGGGCACTGTGCGAATGTGTTGAGGGGGGTTTGGCGTCACCGCAAGAGAATCTCTCTCTCTCTCTCTCTCTCTCCCTCTCTCTCTCTCTTTCCTCCCCCTCCCCAGACGTATGCTCCTGGAGCCAACCAGAGACACATTGTTTAGTCTAAATCCTGCCAGTGCAGAGCTACACACTCCAGACCCCCGCCACACACACATAAACAACAGGAAATGCACTACAGAAAACAACAGAGAACTTAAAGAGCAGCAAATCTGCTTTATTTTTGAAGTGTCACGCCACAGACGGCTGTATATACATGACACTTGCAATATGAAACGTGGGTGCCGTGTTGACATGACATGCAATACTTTGTTGCGCACATGCAATGCTCGCATGCATACAGTCAACTGCTATCAGTGTACAAATCAAAAACGTGAGAGCAAATGCTTGACAGAGAGAGAGACGGCCAACTCCCACTTCCTGCCCTCCCCCACAGACAGACGGGCAAAATTCCTTAAGGCCGGCGGAGCTCGCAGACGGAGGGGGGGGGGGGGGGGGGGGGGTAATGCGTAACATACATGGCAACAAACACCAGCGCTGTGGCAAGACTACAGTGTGTTTCAAAGAAAATATCAGGAAATATCAAAGAGCGTCACGTCTGCGCTAATTTGCACAGGTTTTATTGCTCCGCACAGATAATTATCTTTGCTCGTCAAATGCTCAAATTAGATTGACGGAGAGCCTCAAAGGAAAGGACATTAAGACCAGACGTTTGAAATCATATATTTGGGTAATTACAGAACGGGATCCAACATTACACTTCTCTGAGTGTAATCTGACGTTAACTCCTTCAGACTGATGAAAAGGCAGATATGAGAAAGCAAGAGCACCAGCTTTAAAGTAGCAACTTAAGCAATATATATATATATATATATATATATATATATATATATATATATATATATATATATATATATATATATATATATATATATATATATATATATACATACACTCACCTACCACTTTAGTAGGTACACCTTACTAGTACCGGGTTGGACCCCCTTTTTGCCTTCAGAACTGCCTTAATCCTTTATGGCATAGATTCAACAAGGTATGAAATATTCCTCAGAGATTTTGGTCCATATTGACATGATAGCATCACACTGTTGCTGCAGATTTGTTGGCTGCACATCCATGATGCGAATCTCCTGTTCCACAACAACCCAAAGGTGCTCTATTGGCAAGTTTGGCAAGTTTATTTATATAGCACATTTCATACACAGTGGCAATTCAAAGAGCTTTCTACATAAACAGGAAAAAAAGAAAAGTATAAATAAAATAGAAAAAAATATATAAAAACACATGAAAATAGCAAAAAGACAGTTTTTCCATATTCCAAAACACTGGTGTATCATATTTTCTCATTTTACTCTGTGACTCTGTTTACTTCTGGAAGTAAATCGCACGGCCCCTGATTTCAACCCCCCCTATTGGATTGAGATCTGGTGACTGTGGGGGTCATTTGAGTACAGTGTCATGTTTAAGAAACCAGACTGAGATGATTCTATCATCCATTATTCCAAAATGGATTAAATTCATTTATTTCCTTAAAATTCTACACATAATACCTCATAATGACAATTGTAAATTGTTGCAGATTCAAAAATAAAAAACTTGAAAAAAATCACATATACACAAGTATTCACAGCCTTTGCCGTGAAGCTCTAAATTGAGCTCAGTTACATTCTGTTTCCACTGATCATTCAGCAGCTTAATTGGAGTTCACCAATGATAAATTCAGTTGATTGGACATAATTTGAAAAGGCATACCCCTGTCTTTATAAGGTCCCAGGGTTGACAGTGCATGTCAAAGCACAAACCAAGCATGAAGACAAAGGAATTGTCTGTAGACCTCCGAGACAGGATTGTCCCAAGGCACAAGGCTGGGGAAGGTTACTGAAAAATGTCTGCTGCTCTGAAAGTTCCAATGAGCACAGTGGCCTCCATCATCCGTCAGTGGAAGATGTTTGGAACCACCAGGACTCTTCCTAGAGCTGGCCGGCCATCAGTGATGGGGGGAGAAGGGCCTTAGTCAGGGAGGTGATCAATAACCCGATGGTCACTCTGTCTGAGCTCCAGCGTTCTTCTGTGGAGAGAGAAGAACCTTACAGAAGGACAACCATCTGTGCAGCAATCCACCAATCAGGAGTGTATGGTAGAGTGGCCAGACAGAAGCCACTCCCCATCTGGAATTTGCCAAAAGGCATCTGAAGGACTCTCAGACCAAAAGAAACAAAATTCTCTGGTCTGATGAGACTAAAATTGAACTCTTTGGAGTGAATGCCAGGCGTTATGTTTGGAGAAAACCAGGCACTAATCATCACCAAGCTAATACCATCCCTACAGTGAAGCATGGTGGTGGCAGCATCATGCTGTGGGGATGTTTTTAAGAAGCAGGAACTGGAAGACTAGTCCGGATAGAGGGAAAGATCAATTCAGCAATGCACAGAGACATACCGAATGAAAACCTGCTTCAGAGTGCTTTTAACCTCAGACTGGGGCGACGGTTCATCTTCCAGCAAAACAATACTTATGTACAAGTAATTTTTCTGGTGTTTTATTTTTAATAAATTTGCAACAATTTCAAAAAATCTTTTTTCACATTGTCATTATGGGGTATTGTGTGTAGAATTTTGAGGAAATAAATGAATTTAATCCATTTTGGAATAAGGCTGTAACATAAAAAACTGTGGAAAAAGTGAAGCGCTATGAATACTTTCCGGATGCACTGTAAACATGCATAAAACTTGTCAAGAATAAATGTAAATCATACTAGTCTAAAAGCACAAAGCATTAGATTTATTTTCAAATAAAACAAAAATGACAAAGCCTGAGGAATTCTGCCACTCTAAGTGAACTAAGCTTGTCGTCTGGCAGCAGGTTTAGATATTGTGTCCAAGATAAGACACAAGGTCAAGATACAGGCTTGCTCGTGTCTCAAACATAGAGCACAGCCCATTATCTAGTAATTGAAGCACAGTACTGGATGCTCCACAGAACGTCCTTGATCAAGAACACAATACCTCTCTTCATGGCCCAGCTAGAATCTCATACCAGAGCCTGTTGTCTCTGAAAAGTGCCAAGTGCTGCATATGAACCATCCAGAGCCTTAATGGTCATGTTACACACATATGTGTGTGTGTGTGAGAGAGAGTAATGAGTGCTGATGGGCTCAGCAGAGTGGCAAAAGATCCATAGCTTCACGCTTTTTTGCAGCGGTCACAGACGGGGTAATGGCTCTCACACGCAGCACAACCTCCCCTTCATCTTAATCTTTTCCATGCTCGACAAACCGTCCTCTCGTTGGTTTCTGCAGGGCCCAATCCCTACCGTGGCACATTACAGCAATAAACCCTCTCGAGTGAAACTAACTACCCGTCTAAGGTCTAACTTGGATCTAAATCACTGTGGCAGCTCCTAACAGTTTTAAAATGAGCCTGTGATGAGACCTCGAACGGGTTTACCAGCATGGCTAGGCAAGACTACACTTTTAATTACCATGTCTGTCTCCACTGTAACCTCATCGTGTGGTCTTACCTCCGTAGTTACAACCGCAAAAGCTGAAATCACATTCCTCGCAGGACATTGAGGATCAGCTCAATGAAAGTTTTTGTTCTAGAGATTGACTAAAAGGGGGCTTTCGGGCTGGTAGTTATAAGAACTTAGTTATAGGAACTAGCGACCAGGTTCCTCCAGGACAATTTTTTTGTTTCATTCATACCCCAAGCATGCAGAAATTCTGAAGAGACATCAAGCACATTATTTAACATTAGCTTAAACTTGAATATGCTGTGGCATGAATAGTCCTGTCTTATTTTTTTGTTGTGTGATGTGGATGTTATGCAATTGAATGAGCAAAAAGCAGGACTATGTGACCAAACACAACTTGACATGTTAGTACATATCATCAGCAAGGCCTCACAGATGAAGACAACTTTTTGTGTACGTCCTGTAATACTGTAAAAAAACAAACAGCAATACATTTACATCATTGATAGTTCTTGTTATGTTGGATTAGACCCAACTCTGAAGTAGAAATTTATTTTCCTCCCAAAAGTGTTCACATAACAAAATATTTTCCTAGTTCATTCTGTGTGAACATTCCAAAAAGCAAATCTTTCTTCTGCCAAACAGTATAGGAACAATAGTTATTGGATTAGTTATAGAAACGTTCCTCTAAAGTATTGATGTGCCATGTGGAATTAACTATATGAAATTGAGAATCAAAGCTAAAGCTATGACTCATAATAAATAACTGCAAGTGCAGGCTCTGAATTTAGCTTTTCCATTTCTCAGAAAGCAATGCCAGGTTATTTTGTGACCAGAAATGACCTGGATTAATATAATGAAAGATATTTTGTTGATGCACTTATATATATGCATACAGTGGGGGAAATTAGTATCAACACGTCACCATTTTTCTCAGAAAACATATTTCTAAGGGTGCTGTTGACTTGACATATTCACCAGATGTTGATTACAACCAACGAAATCTACATATGCAAAGAAAACAAATCTAATTAGTTTACAAATGAAGTTATGTGTTATAAAATTAAACGACACAGGGACAAAGTATTGGACACATGAAGAAAGGAAGGTGTAGAAAGGCAGTGAAAGCCCAGACAGCAGCTGAAATCTCTCAGTAGTTATTCAGCAACCCTCCGCCCTCCATCGGGTGTAAATTAATATGAGCTACTTCAGTCCAACATTTACATTATCAGGATGATGAAGATAAAACCAGAGTGGACATTTCAGCAAGACTATGTTCCAAGACACAGCCAAGGAAACTGTCAAATGGTTTTGGAAAAAGAAAATCAAGCAATATACAAATATACTCTATAGGAAACAGAGCGAAACTTATTTATATATTATTTCCTTACAATATACACACTGTATCTGTAATCAAACAGAAAAAGTACTGGCAACTCATTTCAATTACTTTAGTTTTTGTACCATAACTTACATGCCCAACCCAGACAATATCTCTTTTCAAACTACTAAAACGGCCAATAAAAGTCACTTTGCAAACCTTTTCAACATTAAAAGTTTTTCGAGCAAAGATCAAAGTCCCATTTTTTACAAGATTTTGTTTTTGAGTCTCTTATGCTCACCTAGGCTGCATTTATTTGAGCAAAAATGCATTTAAAAATATAAACAAAATGTTAAGTTGTTAATACAAAGAAACTTTAAAGTTGTATAACACCATTGGTTGTGTGACCTCAACATGGAAACCCTCCACGGGACATCCAGTTTTTTCTTGGCAACTTATGACTGGAGTCTTCTTCTAATGCAACATTTTAAATATGTTAGTCAAATGTTTTAATTTCTTAAGGAGTAAGACATTACAAACAGCTTTTAAGGAATAGCGCACAACTGACAATTTCGTGATATGCTTCTCCTTCCATCCGCAGCCTAATCTATTGTACAAGGCAGAGACTGTTATCTCATCGAGGTCAAGGCTTAAATCAAAAATACATTCCCAGCTATCAGCGGTGCTGTTGGGTCACATGAAACACCAACTACACTCAAAACATTATTTTTGCTGCTTGTTCATACTACTTATTTAAAATGAGCTGAAATAGCACAACTCATGAGATTTTTTTGGGCGACAACTTAATTGTTTTATCTTCAATTCAATTCAGTTTGTTAAGTTACCTTAATTGATTTGTGTTATGACAAAATTAATGCATTTTTACAGTGTGCCCCACAAAACTCATGTATGTAATTGCTGCTTAATTAATACGAATGCTTCAATGAATTCTTGCAAACAACATGGGGAAATATATCCATCCATCACATTCCAGAAGTCTTAGGGACTTTTCAGGGGACTTAAAACAATCGATGGTACAAGATCACATGCTTGTGATCTGATGACTAACTGCATATCCATAACAACGGGGTAAACAGTCTCTAATGGCTGTGGCTGACACACAGCATGGTCGAACTGATCTATATAAAAGCAAGAGAGAAGAAACAGACATCAAAACACCCTCTCTGAATGTTCCCCAGTCTGTGTGTGATTTATGCACAGCCTTGTTTTTAACTTGACTGTGCACTCCATTGCTGCCAACGTTTAAATAAAATGAAATAGCAAAATTTGAGTCCTAATAAAACTCGAAAACGAAATCAACAACTAAAAAAACAAAAAAATATTTCCAAATGTCCCAAAAAGCACCTGCTTCTGTACATAATGACCAATGCAAAGTCAAATATCTTTAGCTTAAATTAACTAAAACTCCAGCAGAATCATTTAACTTCCATCAACAAACCACAGATGATGGAAATGAATGGAATTAATCATGTCTGGATTATTAAACCAGAATACATTTCGTACATTAATTTTTTGCATTAAAAACAGACCAAAACACAAAAAATATAAGTAAATATCAAAATTATTAGGACATGTGCCATAACAGTTGTATAACATTATAGTAGTAATAACATCTGACACAATCACTTTACTAAAGAACCAATGATAAGATCTACTTCAACTGTTTTTGGTAAATGCAGGCCACCAAAGTACTAATTTAGACTGCTCATACAATTTAAAGGGATAGTTCCCCTTAAAATTAAAATTCCCTGTTAATTTACTCACCCTCAAGCCATCAAGGGCTTCAACTTTTCTGGCTTTTTAGTTTAAACTGTGGTCCTTCTGGTTAAAATATGCAAGTCAACGGCTACAATCACTTCAAAAATTGTTATCGAAATGAATAACAGTGGCTGCTGACAATACAACTGATTGGTTTGTCCAAGAAACTAAATGTTAATTACAATATTATTGTCTTTAATCCACTGCCTCCAAAAACATCTCGAGCACGTTCACAACAGCGAGGAGTGTGTGAGCTAATGATGTTTGACAGGAAGCTCATGCTACAGACTGTCGTAAAAATGCACTCAAGGCCAGTCCTCTAAAAATCCTCTTTAATGTTCTACTGAAGAAAAGTCCTTCATATCTCGAATGGCATGAGGTTGAGTAAATTAATAGCAAATGTTATTTTGTTGGTGTTGTTGTTTGAACCAAGCCATCACAAAACCTGAAATGTAATAACAGAACTTGACCAGGTATGCAGAAATACTCTCCAGTGATAGTATAGTTTTACCTTTCCTCCCAAGATTGAGGTAAAGTTGTTTTTATATTCACAAATTCAGACTTTCTCCTTCAAAAATATAATTTCAGCAAAGTATTCTTAAGTATTCAAATTCTAAATAGTGAAATCATATTAGCAGCTAATAAATGTCTACGTACAACACGGTCAAATAAATAGTGCTAAAGTTGTTTTGAAGTCATACTTACATGTGATTTCAGGCTGAATATTCAAAGTAGCCTACCATGGTGTACAACATAGGAAGCATGTGACAAGTTGTTACTGAACGAATGTACCAATGTAAAACCAACTTTACCTCAATCAAGTACCACTAAGCATCTACTTGTGTGGTAAACAACTCCAAAGTAAATCCACTTTGGTTTAACGGGACTGACAAAAAGAGGACACCCTTTAAGACGTTGCAAATGAACACTAACGCAGAAAAGCAATACGAAACAAGACGATCCCATTCATATTTGGGCTGCAAAATCGATTCAGTTCACTTCGCATTACAGTGTGCAGCGCTGAGTGATACGAACAACACACACTTAAGCCCAAAATAATGTAACATGGACTCTGGATGCACACAGTTAAAAGGTTCAAATGTAGATCTGAGGTATATTTACCAGCCACAGCACTGAGCAGAAGCATTGAGAAGAGCCCGAGTGGCAGTACTGCTGTCCGGTTTAAGATCCGCACTCTCATCCTGCTGCCGCTTCTGGATGAATTCTGCTCCAAAAAAAAGTTCCAGTAACTAGATTTTCTTATCCCCCCTTCTTCTTTCTATCGACCGAAGTTCAAGCTCATGTGCACGGAGCGAATAGTCCGAAACGACTAGTGCAGATGAAGATTTGGAGGCAGCGCATGATTTTAGATGCCTTTGGTTTTGATAAACAGCTTATAAACGCATTTTCTCCATGCTGGTTCGGAGTTTGAGCGCTTATATATTTTATACAATATGTATAATACACTTCCTCACATGTCTTAAAAATAAAATAAGAGGTCTCAAAGCCTTCTGTGACCGCGTCTCTCTGGTTGTCGTCTGTGTTTATAAACAAGATTTAGTTTCGATGTAATATTTGGTTCTGGTCCAGATGCTCGAGCTCAGGATCTCAATATGGGTCAGGTTTCTTGGTGTCAGTCCGCTTCAGTCGATGTTTAGCTTCACGAGCTGACGACATGTCCGACATTTCCCGACTGTGCCCGGTTTTATTCCTGCATTAGCCCTGAAATTATGTCTCTGAAATGAAGCAAACCTGCGGCAGAAGGCGTCGAGCTCAAGCGGCCGAACAGGAGCGACATTGAGTCCGATCCAAAGCGACAGAGGCCTGTAATGAACAGCGCGGCGACTGTCGGTAGACTGTGTGATGGTCGTTAAACTGATTGCTGGTCGGTCAGGGTCTCTTCGGTTAAATTAGTGCTTTTCTCCCCGTTGTGGATGATTATCGCCCCGCGGATCGTGTCGAGCTCCCGCGGCCGCTCTCGGTAACTTCAGCTCCGCCTAGAGCAGACAGATGAAGGGCAGCCAGTCCTCCTCCTCCACCCCCACCTCTCTCTCTCTCTCTCTCCCTCTCTCTCTCTTCCAATCCAATTCGATTTTAAGTTGTCTGTCATGCTTTCTTTTTCCATCCCAACCTTACAAATCCACCATCACAATAGTTTAGCCCAAACATGCAACATTTATGATTACTATTGCTGGGTAATTCGTTTCACACAAACCAAAACTGTTCACGCAAATTCCTAGATTGTTTTTAGTCAAACTCCATGGTATTATTGGAAATTTAAATAGCCTGTCTGCTATTACAGTATTTTTGTACTTTTTATATATGCCAAATATATATGTGGAAGGCATCTATCAAAATCTTTATGACCAGCAGAACACATTTGAACAGGTTGAAATAATCCATAATTTATCCATATTTAACCTTAATATCTCAATCTAATCTCGCATTAGGACAAAAACAATTAAAAATTCTTTACAATATTGCTGCTTTCACAATATTGTGCATCACAACAAGTGAAAATCAAGTGAAAAAAATTATATGCGTGTATAACCCCACTGGTCCGACACCACCCAACCCGCTCCAAGCTTGAATCAAACTGGTGACCTTCCACATGGGAGTTGGTTGCTCCACCAAGGAGGCTAAAGACCATGGCTTCTAGAGCACCTTTAGAGGTCAGAGGAGTGAGGTTTACCTGCGCAGCATTTTACTAGCTGGCCTCCGCTACACTCACCCCCTAAACCTCACTCCCATCCGGGTCACGGCACCAATGTAACTCCGCCGGGCATACACTACTCAACCTGTTCTGAGCTAGGATCGAACTGGCAACTTTCCGCATGGGAGTCGGTTGCTCTAGAAGGCTAAAGAACATGGCCTCTAGTGTCTTTCACTAGAGCACCTTTTGAGGTCAGAGGAGTGAGGTTTACATGAAATTAGTATAATTACGTGGGAATTACCTTGGTATTACAATTTTGAGGTGGTTTATGAGGACATGCCCTGTGTCCTCGTAATTCAAAACTAAAAAATCATTTCTTAGCGAGGTTTTCTGTGAAGTTAAGTTCAGGGGTAGTGTTAATATGGCAGTTTTACAGTATAAAATACATTACGCCAATGGAAAGTCTTCATAAACCACCAAAATTCATGTGTGCATCAATCTAATGGATTTAAACATGTAGATGTAGTCAAGACCGCTTATAGCACATGTATATTGCAGAGATGTCTGTTTGATGTTTGTGTTTACATCCGGAAGACATATTTATGTGCACTCTTAGTGCTGGTTTGCAGCCGGAAGGGCATCCGGCACATAAAACATATGCCAAAGCAATTGGCGGTTCATTCGGCTGTGGCAACCCCTGATAAATCACCAGGGACTAAGCTGAAGGAAAGTGAGTGAGATGTATTTATTAGAGCATTTGCTCATCTACACAACGTCTAGAAGTCAATTTGCAGATGTCTTTAAGATGTTTGAAAAGGTAGAATGTTCATTCAGCAGACCTTCTTCAGACCTTTGAACACAGAGGATGTTTTCCAGACTAAACAGTTTTTAAATACATCTGCAGCAGACATGCTAAAAATAAATAAAGTTATGCTGAAGTTCAAAACAAGCACCAAAATGAGGATGAAATGTGTTTCTAGTAGAGAGTTTATGTCAGATAGGCTGGACTGAGTATTTCAGAAACTGCTGAACCGGGATGTTCACTTGTGATGCACAATATCTCAATATTGTCATTTTTATGTCATTGTTTTCTACCTAATAAGAAATTATTATTATTATTACTTCAGCTTGTATTGAAAGCTTGTTCTAAATGTGTGCTGTCTGCTGGCAATGAGGGTTTTGACTGGTGGTGCTTTTGCACATATTAATACATGGTTTAACAGAGTTAGATGTCAGCACTGTGGGAGTTTCCATTATAGGACGTAGAGACGATTCTGCAATTGCAATTTGAAAACGATTCATAGAAAACAAAGATCTAGATGTTTTCTTGCTGTTTTTCCTTTGTTTTAGTATTCAGAGTAAAAACAGCATGCATTTATTCATCAGCCTACAGTGTATACATCTTTAAATTATACATATTCCAAACATAAAGTGTTATTGGTATTGGCTAAATATATATATCAATGCATCCTAACTTTTCACATACAATCATCTAGGGCAGTGTTTCTCAACCACGTTCCCGGAGGACCACCAGCTCTGCATATTTTCCATGTCTCCTTATCCAGACACACCTAATTCATATAATCAGCTCATTAGCATAGACTGAAAGACCCGTAATGGGTGTGACAGAAAAATGAGACATCCAAAACATGCAGTGTTGGTGGTCCTCCAGGAATGTGGTTGAGAAACGCTGATCTACAATTTACAAAAAGAGAAAGCATTAGCAATTTAAGTAAGTTTTATGTTATTTAAATTACTACAACTGCTAAAAAATATTTAGTTTACCTTTCAGTGACTATTTTTTCTGACATAGACATTTTGGAAACACTTTATGTTACTGAACGAGCTTGAAAACAAGCATCTTTGTCAAAACTACAGCAGAAATAAGTGGAAATGTATCTTATCCATTATAGTGGTGCTTCTGAAAGCTTCTTGAAGCGTAAGAATATTTAAAACTGCTTGAAGGAAATCTTATGATTATTTATGTTGATCTTATTGTAGTAACATCTAGATTACCATATTAACTATGCTATGTGTTAAATCCTTTGCCATTTGTCATTGCTCTTAATTTGTTTCCCAATCCTGTACTTATTTGTTTAAGACACAGCCTCATAGTGCCTTCACGAGTGAAAATCATGACAACCAAGCACCCAAACAGTCTTAGTTTTCCATCCATCTTATATTTCACATGGTATGGCCATTTGTAAACTGAATGTGTCTGCCTTACAATGTCACTCGCTTCCAGCTATTTTAAGTTGTACAAAACAGCTCAATATGCTGCTCGTATTTCTCATTCCATATTATTTTACAGCATTGTCTTAGTGGATTGTACCACAACATAATTTACTGCGCTTTGATATTTAATCTCATTATTACCCAATAACGGCCAATGAATCAGAACTCTCGCACATTATCGGAAAACAGTTTGTGTTGAAAAATAAGATGCATTTCGTCAATTTTTATAGATTAAATCTAGGATTAAATATGACCTGCTTATGTTTTTATAAACTGCACTCACATAAGCAACTGAAATGTATTACAATAATAGCCATGCCAGTACATTTTAAAAGCAAAGGTTATTGTAATAACTTATTTGGCATCATGAACTTGGATTGCGTGTATTTTGATTGTGCCTTTGTGTCGATACTATCAAAATTGAGCAAGATTAGATTACAAAAAAAGTAGGATTGCACATGTGGGCAACTTTTAGCCCACACGCAGTTTTCATACAAACAGCGCCCCCTGGCGACAGACACCGTCTAACAAGTTCATACGAGGTAATGACTCGCGGGAGCACCAGAGCCTTTAAATGACACAAGCCTGTTATTAAAATCAAGTGCTCAGTAATTGATTCGAACACATTCAAGACTTTCAAGCAAAGCTGTCACACATACCAGAAAGATTTGAAAGTGTGTTTTCTAATAAATTATTGTCATATTATTATGCATTCCCTGAAGATCAAACCTGGGATTGAAACAGGTTTTTTTCCAATATCAAATAGGTTTATTTAAAAAAAGAATACATTATAAAAATAGCTCATAGTATTATAACTGATTAAACAGATTGGTAATATTGCACACATTATAACACTGACAGAACAGCTTTCAAAGTACAGTAAACACGATAACAAAGCTTTCAGACATTAAAGCAGAGCTTCGCCATATGAAATAGTTGGTAGCTAATTAGTATTTTAAGAATAACTCGCATGAAAAATACATCAATACAGTAATGGTCGAAGGTTTGGAAACATTAAGTTTTGTTGATTTTATTGACATACTGCTACTATTCTACTTACAAACGGTGCTTTCATTTAATGATAAATACTAAAAGCAGCACTTTGAGATTTGCCATTTCAATCTTAAATAACTTTAAATGTATTTTATTTGTGACAAAGCAAAAGGGGTCATTATTCCAGTCTAATATGCAGATTTGTAGCTCTATTATAAACAATTAACCATAAATATTAATTAAATATTAATTAACTATAAAAACTATTTAAGATATATATACACAAACACACACATACTAAATACTACTATATCTTTACTATATTCTATTAACTACTTATATACTTAACTATTAATAATAATGGTTCTTATAATCAATGCGCATTACATTTTAGTTTTCAAATAACCACGTGTATTTGATATAACCTCTGAAAGCATTAAAATTGAAGTCATTTATTAATATATTCCTGATAAATACACAAATAGGGTACTTTTAGCATATTAACATACTGCAGTTTCCATAAAAATTATATTTTTTGAGCTGCAAATCATCATATTGGAATGATTTCTGAAGGAACATTTTACACTGAAGACTGGAGTAATGATGCTCAAAATTCTGCTTTGAAATCACAGGAATAATTACATTTTATAACATATCCATTCTTAAACCTTCTTTTAAAAAACTAAAATCTTAATGCATCCAAACTTATAATTTCAATAATTTCAAACCCTGAGTGTATAATTAACCTTAGGTTCACGGCCTAAATTACTGACTATTAGGTGCAACAATATGAACTATATAATAGTTCTTCAACATGAAGGAGTGTTTGTGTCTTTAGCTTTGGCTGAGAGTCAGTCGCAGCTCTTCCTCTCGAATGCTCCTGTCCAGTCTCTGAGTCTCAGAGTCCAGCACTGACGGGATGGGCCGCAGTGAGACGGTAGATAAAGACTCATTTAGATCCTGTCTGAGGGACATCAGACTCTGGCTGTTCTTTAGAGAGCGCTCGATGAACTCTGCCCTCTGCCGATGGTCCACCGCCAACATGAGACGAAGATGGTGAACCTAGAAAATTGGGTTTAAGCTGTAAGGCCGTTTAGATGCCAGAATACTAATGAACAGATGAAGGGTTGAAGGACAAACCTGTTCCTCCAGTTCATTGGCTCGGACTTGGAGATGCTTCAGCTTTGCCTCGTCTGTACCATCTGACTGGTCCTACATAACACAACATTGAGCTATTTTTCCTTTTTCGCTGTCAATTTACATAAGAGAGATTTAAAAATCGTTTGATTTTTGCATGTTCGTGATGATGTTAACAAAATGTATATTATATTAGGAGAAAGGCTTAGCATGATAAAATAAATAAATGGTTTCAGGGCAAGGACTACACCTAAGGCAACATAGAATTTCAAACTGCATCGTTATTCTCTCTTGAAGCAATTCTGAGCTTCGTTTTTAACAGCAGATGGCACTGTATGCTTTACAAACAGCTATGCTCTGCTTGCATCCAATTCCTTACACATACCACTTGAACCTAAGATAATTATTAACTAAGTTAGGAAAGGTTTAACTGCAAGAGTGTTGTAGTGAGCTATCTTTACATTACATCTCATGACATAACAGCCAACTTAACATTACTCACTGAACACACAAGCACTCTTCCTCATGAGCATCTGTGTGTACAATTAAAAACTAGCCTTGAGCAATATCTGCTGTTAAAAACTAGACTCGGAATTATTCCAAGAGATAATAGCGATGTATTTTGAAAATCTCAGAATCCAATCCACAATAAATTTCTCTAATAATTTTTTGGCAGAGCACAAGCAACGAAAAATCAAGCAGATAACAGTAAATAAGATATTTGAAAAAATTAAAATAGTACTACTATAGCATATGACTAAAACAAAAATAGTTGAAAGTGTGTTCTGAAATAATATTGCTTAATACATGGCTCTCTGGAATACTTGATTCTGATTGGTCGCTTTCGACATTCAGAGGCATGCCATTCCTCAATAACAATGATTTTATGGACCCTTTTCACAAGACTGTTATGATGTGTTTAACGGTCATCAGCTTCTTAAATCCTTGAAAGCTTTTAATACTTGGATTTTTAAAAAAACGTATGAACATTTATATGTATAATATCATCTTTTCATCAAATTACAAAAACGAATTACCGCTTGAGCAAGGAGTTTGTAATGCAGCGTGTATGGGCAGGACAGTAAATTTGATGTTCTCTCTACTGGTTGACGTCATCAGTCTCACACAATTTATTTTCTTTTTCTGAAAGTCTCGGTAAGACCATTATCAAGTTTTTCTTTTATTATTTCAGCAAATAGTATTGTAAAAACTTGCTGTACTCTCCCATTCTCTGCACTGTAAGTTTATCCAACTATAACAACCTCCGCTACCGAGAAACCCGAAAATGAAAATGTGAAGGGTTCATTGCTGATAATCGCAAAACATAAAATTTTAGCTACTGCCTCTGTAATAGTTCTATTACTTTGAAAATGAAATTGGAGGAATTAAAGGGATAAGTCACCCAAAACTGAATATTCTGTCATCATTTATTCACCCTGTTGAAGACAAAAAAAGGTTAAAGTAAACCTGTAACCATTGACGTCCATAGTATTTGCTTTTCCTACAATGGAAATCAACCATTATTGGTTTCAAAAATTCTTCAAAACATGATTTAAAACCACTTGAGGGTGAGTAAATAATGAATAAACTTTCATTTTTGGGTGAAATATCCCTTTAAGTACTATCAGTCCTTTAAATTTGTTGTTGTGCTCATTATTTGATGATTGTTTTGTAATGGATTTTAAGAGAACAAATGTAAAAATGTAAACAGTTTAATCCCAAATCTACATCTTTTGTCACCATTATTTATAATAATAGTGGTGATATAGAGCTGCAGTCATATAGACCATTTCAATGAGGTGATGTCAATGGCCCTTGAACATTTCCTGCTTTTTATCATACCATGTCATAACCATTATACTATGTCATAACCAGTGGTGTAAAGAGTACTGAAAAATTACTCAAGTAAAAGTACCATTACTTGATTAAAAATGTAGTGCAAGTAGAGTTATAAATATTACTCAGAGTATATAAAGTAGACCTTTCAAAAGTACTCAAGAGTAGTGAGTAATGAGTATTACGCTGTGAACGGCTGATGTAATTTGTGAATGTGTGTAAACGTAACATTCTGTAGTGCATTTAGTCATTGCCCAGCAGGCACACAATGACATAAAGATGTTAATATTAGGTTAGATTTAGGTCGTGATATCAGGTGACCAAAGTTCAATGTCTAGCCAGCGTCTAAGAACAACACTATTTTGATGTCTAATAACGACATCAAATGATGTTGATTTTTGGTTGATTTTAGATTGTGTTGGAAAGTGACCAAAATCTAAGATCAAGCCAACATCTTAAACCAATGTCATATTGACGTCAAATACTGACATTTATTCGTCAAGTATGGCAACCATAATACATCTGATACACGTCATAGTGGTAACCTCCACACATCAAGATGTACCATCATTAGATGTTGATATTTGGTTGATTTTAGGTTGGATGTTGGACATTGACTTTGGTTGACATTGGGTTCTGTAGTTAATCTGATTTTCATTCCAAACAAAATTCAACCTCCCCACAATGTTGGGGTGCAACGTCAATCTGATGTCATGTTGACGTATTGTGCCTGCTGGGTGTTTAAGCCATTTCGGTCATCATACAGTGAACATCTGTCATCTTCTCATCAGTGACATGCATTTAAACCGTCTCTGGGTCAATGCCTGTAAAGATTTTGGACATCTTCTTGGACACTTTTAATGCTTCCAAACAGTTTGCTGCAATTATAAATCGCCCATGTCATAAGATGCGGTTTAGCTTCTATGTGCGCTTTGATTGGACAGTTATTACAGGACTGATTTTTCTAATCCCAATAGACAAGAAAAATAAAGTAGTGACTGCAGGTTGAAGGAAAATAGTGGAGTAAAAGTATCAATACTGCACTAAAAATGTACTCAAGGAAAATTATAAGTACACATTTCTAAAACTTCTAAAAACATTTCTAAAACTTAGTAAATTACAATTCCTGAGAAAAACTACTCAATTACAGTAATTTGAGTATATGTAATTTGTTACGTTACACCACTGGTCATAACCGTAACTAGAGACAATTCAGTCCTATTTCCACGTTAAAACAGCTATCATAACATAATTTATCAATATATGGACCTTTTTGGAATCTCGGAAGCTAAGGAAATTAAAATGGTAAAACAGAAAATACATTAGGACCATTGTTATTGTTTACATTCCTCAAAATGGTCTATGTTTGATATACTCTTCTAGTTTGAACTCAAACATTTTTTATCTCAAATCAATATTTTGTGCTTCGTTAACTACTTATTTGGGAAGCGGTTGCATAATAAGCAAGATAATTTACAACCAGTTAGTTATTTTTATAAAATAAACCAATTCAGTGCGATTAAAAACCCTTCTGTTTTACATCAGGGGTTCCGTCAGGGTTTATTCTGGCAGGATGTACATTATCCCTCGCATAACTCAACAGACTGGATACTACTGTGACAATCCATCACAAAGAAAGACAAATAGAACTGAAGAGAAATATATTGCAAATGTAGTCTCTCCATCATACCAGAACTCCAGCTTCTGACTGTGATGACAGCTGACGTCTCAGTTTCCCCCTCTCCAGCTCAACCTGGTGATGGTCAAACAAATACAGTAGCTACATTAATCATGCCGACATCATAATATATGGTTCCTTTGAGAGGCGTGCGCACACCTGTGTCAGTGTCTCTCTCAAGTGCTGTCGCTCAGTTCGTAGCCTCTCAATCTTCTTCTCTAGGTGACTGTTTTTCTTCTCTAGAAGGTTCTGTTGCACCTCCAGTTGTGCTACAGCCTGCTGCATCGCAGACAGACGCCCATGAACAGCAGATACTGTGTCCAGCTCATCTCCAGACCCCAGCTCTTTGTCCTAATAATATGGGACAAAATTAAACCAACTACCAGATCACCAGTGGTGGTTGGGGGGGCATATGGCCAAAGGGTAAATCTTTTTTATTTATTGTAACGAAAATTTGAACTGTAAAATCAATTTTAAAAAATCAAAAAAAGGGGGACATGTCACTGAATACTGAATAAAGAGCACTATACATGCTTGAACGCTTCCACATTCCACTAAGATTGTGTTTTATTAAGAAACTTTCTCAAAAGCCCATTTTGTTAGTACAAGACTAGAGGGCACAAAAGATCCGAAATAAAAATCTAATAAATATACATAAATTAAAAACTTCTTTTGCATGAACCCATGGATCATTGTTGGTTTGAGCACACGACAAAGCACAAGATATTCTCTATTAACCTGAAATAAAACATACTATTAAAAAAATTGCCTGAGATTTGGGAACCTCTCAAATGTCTCACATTGTGCCCCTGCAGGTCATAATATACACAAATGCTTTTAAGAATAGTTAGTGAAATAATTTTTCATTCCCAAAATCAGCAAGTAATCATTACAAATCTCTCAATATTTATTATAATGATACTGTAATGTTTTCAACATTAAAAAAAATATAAATAAATAAAAAAGAATCTGGATAAAAAAAGCTATGGGCAGATTTACACTCACCGGCCACTTTATTAGGTACACCTGTCCAACTACTCAATGGAAACAGTTCAAACCGGGCATCAGAATGGGGAAGAAAGGTGATTAAAGTGACTTTGACTTTCAGACGGGCTAGTCTGAGTATTTCAGAAACTGCTGATCTACTGGGATTTTCAGGCACAACCATCTCTAGGCTTTACAGAGAATGGTCTGAAAAAGAGAAAATATCCAGCGAGTGTCAGTTCTGTGGGCGCAAATGCCTAATTGATGCCAGAGGAGAATAGCCAGACTGGTTTTAGCTGATAGAAAGGCAACAGTAACTCAAATAACCATTTGTTACAACTGAGATATGCAGAAAAGCATCTCTGAACACACAACACATCGAACCTTGAGTCAGATGGGCTACAGCAGCAGAAGACCACACCAGGTGCCACTCCTGTCTGCTAAGAACAGGAAACTGAGGCTACAATTCACACAGGCTTACCAAAATTGGACAATAGAACATTGGAAAAAGTTGCCTGGTCTGATGAGCCTCGATTTCTGCTGTGACATTCAGATGGTAGGGTCAGAATTTTGCATCAACAACATAAAAGCGTGGATCCATCCTGCCTTGAATTAACGGTTCAGGCGGGTGGTGGTGTAATGTTGTGGGGGATATTTTCTTGGTACACTTTGGGCCCATTAGTACCAGTTGAGCATTGTGCCAATGCCAAAGCCTACCTGAGTATTGTTGCTGACCATGTCCATCCCTTTATGACCACAGTGTACAGTGATGGCTACTTTCAGCAGGATAACACGCCATATCATGAAATGTGAATCATCTCAGACTGGTTTCTTGTACACCAGATCTCAATCCAATCGAGCACCTTTCTGATGTCGTGGAACAGGAGATTCGCATCATGGATGTGCAGCCAACAAATCTGCAACAACTGCATGATGCTATTATGTCAATATGGAGCAAAATCTGTGAGAAATATTTCCAGTACCTTGTTGAATCTATGCCACGAAGGATTAAGGCAGTTCTGAAGATAAAAGGGGGTGCAACTCAATACTAGTAAGGTGTACCCAATAAAGTGGCCGGTGAGTCTATATAGTTGTGTGCTTTAAAATATAAAAATATTAGCAAGATATTTAGTTAAGTTCCTCTGTAAATTTCCATCTACTTTAACGGACACTAAATAACAGTATACTTTACACACATGGACTTCATCCAATATGGCATAATCATCTACTGACTTATGTTCTGATTATTTGGTTTTATTTGAAATTCAGAATCATGCTCAATGTACTGTGAATATCCAGTTTCAACAGATCTGATGAGGAATATAAAATGTGAAACGTGTACTTTATTTTAAACAAAAAATACACAATTTACATCTAAATGACTTGTTAGTGTCAGTATTTGTTGGCCGCTGATTGTCCTACTTTGGTTATGTTTTTGCAATCAGTGTTGTTCTCTTAAGTCACAAATGACTTCTTCGTCAAGGTGCACCACTGAACTGAAAAAAAGACTACTCTTAAAAAACTATAAATTATAATTATTGAGTAATGTACCCGTTCAGGAGAAAAGAAGAAATGGTAATTTTAATAATTACTGCAAAAGAAGAAAGACACACAAATAGGTTTTAAAACAAGTGGAGGATAAATAACTGATGACAGAGTTTTTATTTTTTGGTGTACTAGCTGAAAGCTAAAGTACACCCTGCCCTTTACTTACCAGTGAAATATCAGCTCCTGCCTGGGCTCTCTTGTACTCCTGTTGTCCCAGCCTCTCCTTATAGTAAATCAGCATGGCTTCAGTCTTCTCCAGAGCTGTCCTGACCCGATCCCTGTCCTTGCTCAGCTCCTCGACTCGCTCTTTCAAAGCAAATACTTGTAGATCCTTCTCTCTGAGGAGTCTGTCTCTCTCCTCCTTTTCTAAAAGGACAGTTGACACTTGTTGCTTTAGCCTATCCCAGTCCTCATTCTCTGGTGGCCCAGTTTTCATGTTCCCATTTCTTAACAGAGAGTGCAGTCGGTCGATCTCAGTCTGCAGTGTTTCAGCCTTGATCCTCAACCTCTGTATTTCCTGTTCCTTTTTTGTCAGGTTCTTTGTAAGTGTGTCTGCCTCTAACAGCTTGACATGAGAACGATATTCAGCATTTATCTCTAGGGAGTCTGCTAGAGTACCATGCCCACTGTCCATCTTTAGACCATTGTTTTTCTTTTCAGAGTCTCTAAGATAGCGTATATCATTTTCCATTTTGGTCTCCATCTCTTGTTTCACTTTCTCTAGGGTTTCTAATTTTTCCCTCAATTTCTTGGTATCTCTTTTCTCATTTTCAAATTGATCCTGCAATCTAAGTCTTGCTGATTGTTCTTTGTACACCTTTTCGCGAATACTCTCTAACTCAGTTTCCTTATGCCTGAGTCTCTCTGAGACTAATTCAAGTTGTCTTACATTCTGTTCATCCCCTTGCTGAAATCTCTCACTTCTTCTTTTCTCATTTTCATAACTCTCTTTTACCAATTTTAGCTCCTTTTCATTTTCCCTCAGTGTTTTTCTAAGGAGCTCCAATTCCTCCAATGCATTGTTTTTTTCTTTTTTTTCTCTTTTAAGTTCCTCCCAGTTGTTCTTCTCTTTTATTCTGTCCTCTCTCAGTCTGTCAGCTTCCAGCCTAAGATCTCTGAATCTGTTGCTCAGTTCCTCTGCATCTCTGGTTCTCTCTGCTGCCAAAGAGCTCAGTTCTGTCCTCTGATCTTCCAGGATGTCTAATCTAGCCTTTGCTCTGGTCAGCTCGGCCTCTCTTTGCTCCTTTAAGCTTTTTATAGCCATCAATTCTCCTTCCATATTTTCCTGTCTTTGCTGCAATTGTTCCTTCTCCTGCATCCCTTCCTCATTTTTCTTCTTAAGTTGTTCTACTTGTAGGTGAAGGGTGGTTTTAAGCTCCTGTTTTTGCTTCTCTAACATCTGGACTTTGAGTTGAAGATCTTTGGATTCAATATGTGCTACCCTTATGCCTTCTTCTCTACTTCGTACCAACTCATCCTTCCTTTCCTGCATCATAGACCTGAGTCTCTCTCCTTCACGATGACTCTCTTCTAGCAGTTCCTTCAAAGTTGCCATCTCCTGAAGGCCAGTAATCAAACCATCTCGCATCTCCTGGTTCTGCTCTTTTTGCTCCTGGATCTTCAATTTGGTTTGCTCTTTGGTTCTAGACAGACTAACCAGTTGTTCTCGCAAAGAATCGACCTGGAAAGACAGTGCTTCTTTCCTTTCCTTGGCATCACTCAATAATGAGCTTATCCTGTCCTTCTCTCGTCTCTCTCGAAGAGTTTCATCTCTCAGAGCCTCCATCTCTCTCTCTTTCCGTCGAAGCTCTGCTGAGAGATGATCTCTCTCCTCCTCCAGTTCTCTTACATGAGACCCAAGCTTCTCTACATGTCCCATCTTCTCCTCAAACAGGATTTGTTGATCTTTCTGAAAATCCTCAAGCCTGGCTCTCAGTCTTTCCCCATCCATTTTTTTATCTGTCAGTTGGGTCTCCAGGCATCTCTTCTCTTCTTCAATCTGACTCAAAGACCTCTTCAATTGTTGATTTTCCTCTTCAATGTTCTCTGCCCTAGATTTAAGCGTTTGAGTCTCCATTTGGCTGTTCTGCAGAAGTTGTGATATCTTTCTCTCATCTTCTACCATTTTATTTAGTTTCTCCTTCAGTTTTGTCACTTCTGTAGCTTGATCCTCAAGCCTGGCTTTCAGTCTTTCCCTGTCAATTTTTTCATCTGTCAGTTGGGTCTCTAAAAGCCTCTTCTCTTCTTCAACCTGACTCAAAAACCTCTTTAATTGTTGTTTTTCCTCTACGATGTTCTCTGCCCTGGATTCAAGCATTTGAGCCTCCACCCGGCTGTTCTGCAGAAGTTGTGACAACTTTCTTTCCTCTTCTATCATTTCATTCAGTTTCTCCTTCAGTTTTGTCACTTCTGTGGCCTGATCCTCAAGCCTGGCTCTTAGTCTTTCCTTGTCCATTTTTTCGTCTGTCAGTTGGGTCTCCAGATGCCTCTTCTCTTCTTTTGTCTGACTCAAAGACCTCTTCAATTGTTGTTTTTCCTCTTCAATGTTCTCTGCCCTGGATTCAAGCATTTGAGCCTCCACTCGGCTGTTCTGCAGTAGTTGTGATAACTTTCTTTCCTTTCCTAAAATTTCATTCAGTTTCTCCATTAGTTTTTTCACTTCTGTGGCCTGATCCTCAAGCCTGGCTCTTAGTCTTTCCTTGTCCAATTTTTCGTCTGTCAATTGGGTCGCAAGATGCCTGTTCTCTTTTTCAATCTGATTCAAAGATCTCTTCAATTGTTGTTTTTCCTCTTCAGTGTTCTGTGCTCTGGATTCAAACATTTGCGCCTCCACTCGGCTGTTTTGCAGTAGTTGTGACAACTTTCTCTCCTCTTCTAAAATTTCATTCAGTTTTGTCACTTCTGTGGCCTGAGCCTCAAACCTGATTCTTAGTCTTTCCCTGTCCACTTTTTCATCTGTCAGTTGGGTCTCCAAATGTCTCTTCTCTTCTTCAATCTCACTCAAAGACCTTTTCAATTGTTGTTTTTCCTCTTCAATGTCCTCTGCCCTGGATTCAAGCACTTGTACCTCCACTCGCTGGTTCTGCAGCAGTTTTGACAACCTTCCCTCCTCCTCCAGTCGTTCATCCAGTTTTCCCCTCAGAGTCTTCACTTCTTTGTCTTGTTCACTAATAAGTTTCTTTAGTTCTTCAATGCTCTCCTTCTCTTGATCTCGCTCACGTTTGATCAGGAATAGCTCTTTGTTACACTCCATAAGTCTTTCTTCTTTTCCTCTATGCTTATGTCTTTCCTTCTCCAGTGTTGATTCGATTTCCTGAAAACTGCTTAAAACTTTAATGTTCATCTGCTCTGCTTCATGCAGCTTTTCCTTTAGCAGTGTCTTAGCTTCTTCGTCATGGTGCACTCTGTCCCTTTCTTCTTTTTCTTTTTGTTGTAAAGTCTTTTTCAGTGTTCTTGCCTCCTCTTCAGCATTACGTAGCAGGGAAGTTTGTCGTTCAAGGTCTTCTTGTTGCTCCGTTCTTATCCTCCTGTCCTGCTCAATCGCCAGGTTCAATTCTTCAATCTTCAGTTTTAACTGCCTCACCTCTGCATCCTTCTGAAGAAGTTCTTCTGTCTGTATCTGCTCCCTATATCTTTCTTCCATCTTTTGTCTTTTCCTTTGCTCTTCATCCCTTTCCTTCAAGTTCACCTGGTCTTGTTCCATCTCAGTTATCTTGGCTTTGCACCTGTTCACCTCTGCATGTTCTGCTTTAAGTTTCTGTTCAAACATCCTCTGTTCTTGTGCGAGTTTCGTTTGTAATTCTGTCAACTCACCATCTCTCTCCTCCATCCTTTCTAATATCGCCTCTTTTTCTTGAATGACTCCCTCCATTTTGGTATTAAGATTGTCTAATTCTCTTTTCAGTTGTTTCTCCTGTTCCTTTAGATTTTCTTGCATCCTGTCCAACTCTTTTTGATCATCCATCTCCCTCTCTTTCATCTTTGAGTTTTGCTCATTTAGATGTTCAAGCTGTTCATTCTTCTGCTCAATATCAGTCTCTAGTTTCTCTATGATTACCTCTAATGATTGAATTCTGTTTTTAAGATCACTGATCGCCTCTTCTTTCTTTTGTACTTCTTCCTCTCTTTCCCTAAGAAGCTCTGACAGTTCTGTTTTCTCTCTTTCAGCAACACGATTTACGCTCTCCTTCACTTTCTCCATGTTGCCAGCTCTTCTCTTCCACCACTCTGCATTGTCTCTTGCCTCTTTCAGCCTCAGCTCAAGTGCTCTATTTTCTGTCGACAGAGTAGATTGCAATTGCTCAATATCTTTTTCTCTTTCTTCCACGAGTAATGAGATATGTTCTTTTTCTCCAATTAGTTCATCAATTCTGCTTTTGAGATCTATCAGGTCTTCATCTTTCTGTTCCAGCTGTCTTCTCCACTTAATTTCTTTCTCCCTCTCTTGCTCATCTCTTTTCTTTTGTCTGCTTTCGTTGTCTCTTATTTTGTCAAGTTCTCTCTCTTTTAGTTGAGTGTTATGTTTCTCCAGAGTTTCTACTCTACTCTCCAAGGTCTCTTTCTGTTGTAACTCTATTTCCAGACTCTCAATTGTTTTCTCATTGGACTGGAGTTTCAATTTCAACTGTTCTATATCATCTCCTCTTCTTCGTATTTCATCCTCCTTCTTTTTCATTAGATCAGACATCTTAGCCTTCTCTCTGTGTGTGATCTCGAGGTTCTGACTTTCTCTTTCTACTCTTTCTAAAAACTTCTGATTTAA
This sequence comes from Danio aesculapii, assembly GCF_903798145.1. Lineage (NCBI taxonomy): Eukaryota > Metazoa > Chordata > Actinopteri > Cypriniformes > Danionidae > Danio > Danio aesculapii. The sequence goes on along the minus strand of NC_079443.1, from coordinate 8,187,765 downwards.
CTCTTCTTTCTCTCTCTGAACCTCATTTTCTCTCTCCTTCCATCTCTCAACCTCATCACATGCTCCTCTCAGCCTTAGTTCAGCCACTTTCTGTTCTGCTGCAGATTTAGTCCGTATTTTCTCTAGTTCTGCGTTTCTTTTTTCTAAATGGTGCAAAAGCTCTTCTTTTTCTTTTAACAATCCATCAATCCTGTTCCTCAGTATCTCCACTTCTCCATCTTTCTGGCCAAGCTCTGCGCTCAGAGCTTCTCTCTCTTTTTGCCATCGTTCTCTGTCTGTTTTGCTCTCTTCTGCTTGTAATTTGTTTTTTTCTGATTCTTGTTCAACATCTCTTTGAAACTTCTTGCATTCTGACTGCCAGTTTTCTATCTCTCTTTCATATTTTCTTCTTTCCTCAATTGATTCTTGTAATTCTCGTTCTTTCTGTGCGGTCCCTCTCTCCAGGTCTGTCTGCAGACATTGAATCTCTCCTAAACAAATACAAGAGAAACATTTGTACTTTATTCCTTTACAGAAATACACCAAAATATAAAATCAGTAATGGCAACAGCAAAAATAAAGGGTGGTTTTATATTAAAACAGCTTGACCAACCTTGCAAGACATCTTTAGTCTGTGTGAGTGTGTCCACCTGCATTTGTAGCTGCATGCACTTCAACTCCAGACCTGAGGCCTGTTCCTGAACCTGAGTCATCTGCTTCTGGAGACAAACGACCACTCCTCTGAAGAGAGAAACAGGCAAGGTAACAAACTATTTTGTGAAATGGGTCCAACAATGGTTGAACCAATGCCCTCTTTAAAATATCTGTTAATACTAATTTTTATTCAAAATATCTAACATGATTGATCTACTTCTATTTCACATGTAACTTTATTTTTATTGTGTACTCAAAGCATCCTTACATAAGAAAGTAAAGGCTGAAGTCAGGCAAGTTTAAACATTAAGTTTAGTTTAGAGATCATTTTAGTGCTAGTAGTGTTTCAATTAGTAGTTTCCTAGTTAACCATTACTACATTTGCTACAAGTACATAGTACGCACATGCAAAACATAACTGAAAATAATATACAGGTATACATATTTGTGAAATACTTATCGTGTTTGTCATGTTCTGAAAATAAAAGTGTACTTTAAATAATTAATTGTCTGGTTTCTACAACCTCACTAAGAAGAATTTATTGGGATGGATGGATGGATGGATGGATGGATGGATGGATGGATGGATGGATGGATGGATGGATGGATGGATGATGGATGGATGGATGGATGGATGGATGGATGGATGGATGGATGGATGGATGGATGGATGGATGGATGGATGGATGGATGGATGGATGGATGGATGGATGGATGGATGGATGGATGGATGGATGGATGGATGGATGGATGGATGGATGGATGGATGGATGAGACTCAGTTTGACTATACCTGAGTTCCTCTTTGACCTGTGCAAGTTCCTCTTTCTCTCTCTCCAGTGTACATACTGTGTCCCCTAGTCTCTGGCTCTCTCTCATTAGATCGTCTCTCTCTCGCTCAGATCTTCTCTGCAGCTCTGCAGCTTTCAACAGTTCAGCCTGGACACTCTGAAGCTCCTTCACCACTGTGCTGCACTGCTTTGTTAACTGAAACACAAACACATCACTGTTCCAGTGGACCCAACCATGCATTCAAAACAGGAGAATGTGAGTTTAGAATGCAAGCTTAACATTAAAAGCAATGTCAACTATGTAATAGAAGTTGCAGCATATAGAAAAGTGTGACTTTTTTATAGAGAATGTACAGTTAAAGTCAAAATTGTTGAAATTATTAGCACTTCCTTGACATTTTAATTCTATTTAAAATACTTCCAAAGTGCTTTTTAATGGAGAGAATATTTTTAAACATAATAGTTTAAATAACTAATTTCTTTTATTTTGCCATGATGGCAGCACATAATATATTACTAGTTATTTTGCAAGGCATTAGTAATCAGCTTCAAGTGCTTAACTAGGTTAATTAGATTAACTAGGCAATTAGGGTAATTAGGCAATACTTTGGGCAACAGTGGTTTGTTCTGTTGCCAAGGCAGCCAACAATATTAGCCTCAAATTATATTTTTTAAATTAAAAACTGGTTTTATTACAGCCAAACTAAAAGAAAGACTTTCTCCATTACAAAGAAATATACAATAGGAATTGCTGTAACAATTTCCTTGCTCTGTGAAACATTACTTGGAAAATATTAGAAAAATCTTACAAATTTCACAGGCAGACTATATGACCTCTCACCTCTTATTTTACATCTATTGAAGAAATAAATAATAGTATATGAAACAAATAGAAGTATAAACATATAAATCAAAGAATAAATGAAAATTTGAAAAAAATTCTAATATTTTGAGGTCAATGCAGAGAAATATTTAATGTTTGGAATAAAAGTTTTTTAAGCATCTTTCATGAGTTTTGTGTTTTCTGAAGCACAGCATAATAACTTCAATGAGACAAAATTCATTTTAAACATCTTACAGTTATTAACGCTAATCTTGAGCCTGGTGGTAATTTATTTAATTATCTCAAACCCTATTTAATGATAGCCACACTTTCCAGTTTTTCCAGTTGACTTTGCAAGATGATGAGCTTAACATTATTTCAGAAAAAAAATTAAGTCCATTCTGTAATTTTGATCTCCAAGGTTTAGACACACACGCACACGCATGCACGCACGCACGCGCGCACACACACACACACAGTTGAAGTAAGAATTATTAGCCCTCCTGTATATTTTTTTCCCCAGTTTCTGTTTAACAGAATATTTTTTTCAACATGTTTCTAAATATAGCAGTTTTAAAGAGTCCCTATGATGGGTTTTTCAAAATGACCTTCCATGCAGTGTGTAAAGCCTGGTTTATACTTATGCGTAAAGTGATCGGTGTGACTCACGGCGCATGCAACGTGCGTAGCCATGTTTTTATACATCTGCATGCTGTTTGTGTTCCTCTGCAATAACACTTCAGAAACGTGATCTGGCAGTGGGTGTTTATGTTCCTCTGTGTCGAGTTTCTTCGCTGGTGTTTTGTTTTTTTTCTAAATGCTACCTTAATTTATAAGTTGCTCAAACTCGCTCATTTTGAGGCAGGAATCGGCAGACGTGCAACAAGTTTAATGATAAGGTAAACACAAAACAAAAGTCTCCATCTGGAGCTGCTTCATGGGACACTCGCTTCATCGGGCTTGCACGACTCACTCCTCCACCCACACTCGTCAGCCTCCTCTCTCCTCACAGAGCTTGCGCTACGCGTCATTGCGACGTGTAGTTACATTTTTTGAGAGGTGCATTCAGCTTAAAGTGCAATTTAAAGACTTAATTAGGCATGTTAGGTTAATTAGGCAAGTCATTGAATAATGATGGTTTGTTCTGTAGACGATAGAAAAAAAAATACTACTTAAGAGGGCTAATATTATTGACCTTAAAATGGTTTCAAAAACAGCTTTTATTCTAGCTGAAATAAAACAAATAAGACCTTCTCCAGATATATTTAATACAGATACTAGATTAATACTTAAAAATATTATAGTACAGTACTGTGAAAACGGAAAGAGAGAGAGATAATATGAGAGAGAGAATTATATGGAAACTTGTCGCCTTGCACCTAGTTAGCGCACAGTATAATTTCATTTTTCAAAAAAGTATTTTCTGAATCTGTCTGGCAGGCAGGCAGCATTGTCTGGGTTTCTCACCTCTGCAATCTTTTGTTCATCTGTGCTCTTGTCTTCTGTGAGGGCCGTCTGCTCCCTCTGTCTGTCCTCCCTCTCCAGCTCCAGCTCATTCTCCAGCTCTCTCTCCCTCTCTCTGAGCTGCTGCAGAGCATTCAGATCGCTCTCACTTCGCTGCCTGCAACGCAGTGGGATCATCAACACAACTGCGGTAAAGCATCACTGGCTGTGAAGAAGCAGGGCCAGCAAACTACAGCCAAATTCAACAGCTGCTGAAATAAACCCAGGCATTTATAGTGCAATCGAACGCCCCATGCATTCATTAGCATTCCTCCACAATTCCAACACGCTCGTTAAGGACCTGATTAGCTGTCATTTAGAGTCACAAGCACTTTATACACACTTTTTTGTCAGATTTGTGCATAAAGCGGATAAGGAAATGGTTCAGAAATGTATACTTAGATAATAAAGCAATGATACTGATTAAAAAATAAAAAGATATAAATAATAACAATTAAAACATCCAAATAGTGTCTTCCTGTTGGGACACGAAGCAACATTGCAGATTAAGCAGTGAGCTCCCTAAAGACAGTTTTAAATCTCAGTTAACTTGATTTATATTCACTTATAATTTAAATCTGATGAAAGATGAGTGGATGAGCAAAACCCTGAAAATCAATGTAAAGTCTACAGGCTTTAAAGATGCAAGAAAAGATGCAAGAAAATATGCAAGTATTGTTATAAAATATTTGTTTTTACCAAACATATTGTAGTCTAAAACTGTAATATTGTGGAGCAACAATGCCTGTTTTCTGATGAATTTATTTTTAACAATGATTTATTTCAGTGATTTAAAGCTGAATCTTCAGTTGTCATTATTTTAGTCTTAAGTGTCACATACTATTTAAAAAAAAGCACTCTAATATTATGATTTGCTGCTCAAGAAAAAAAATCATTATCAATGTTGAAAATTGTTGAGCTGCTTAATATTACTGTGGAAATATTATATATTTTCCAGGATTCTTTGACATTTTAAAATTATAACTGGTCCCTTTTATGCATGCTAGCTAAATCAAAGTACTAATTTCTATCCTAAATATGTTGTTTACTGAAGAATACTGATTAGATTCTATACTAATATTTTACTAATAAAAAAAAACATTACATACTGTACAAAATATTATATAGGAGCACTAATTTAATACATTTATTTAATACATTTTATGGAAATATGCTAAAAGTATTTAAACGCTGGTTTATAAAAATAACTAAAAGAAATCAAATGTTGTCATTTACTTTAGTTTAAAAACTGCCTCAATTTCTTTCTCAAAATATTAGAAGAATGTTAGTAACAAGAGTTCTTGAAGACAATAAATGGTCTAACTTGCAATTTAGAAATGTCTTTTAATTGAAATGACTATTAAATTATTGTTAAAACTAATATTCAGCAAAAGAGAGGGTGTGCTTCATATTTTTTGACGAAAATGAAAGGAGGCAGTTACGTTATAGGCTCCGTTTTGTTATAAAATGCATACAGTGAAGATGACGGTCATATAAATATGCAGCTACATGACGCCTCAACATTTTTTGGTATCTGTTAAGTTGTTAATATCAAAATGAAAATTGACAGTTCCTCATATCATGTTTTCATTTTATTGTTAAGAAACTGAAACAATGTAGCCTAGGTGATCTAAATGATGTTATAAAGTGCACTGTTCCCTATGAAGATTTACCCGACGTGTCCTCTGGAGTTTGTTTTCCATATCAAACCTGCAAAGTCTAAACTTAGAAGAAAAGGATGCAAGACTAAACTTTGTGTAGTCTACTTAATATTGAGGGAAAAGTCCCAATCAGATGTCTCCGTTTGCACCATCCACACTGATACAGAACAGCAGCGTCTAAAAATGAAAACAGCCTCTTCAGCGTTTTCAAAAAGCTCTGTTTTTAGCGCTTGAAAACACTGAAGCAGTGTGGACGGAAGGCGTAAAAAGCTAAACTTAGGCATAAAAAGGTAAACATGCTTATAAATCACACACAATTAAGTATTTTGGAAATGCAAACATGCAGATTATTTTCTGTGAGGCTTGGGTTTTGAGTAGGGTAGGGGTAAGGGGATAGAATATATGGTGTGTGTGTGTGTGTGTGTGTGTGTGTGTGCGTGTGTGTGTGTGTGTGTGTGTGTGTTTGTCTGTGTATGTTTTTGTAAAAAAAAATAAACATTAGAAGCAAACATTTAGCATTCAACATTTAAGCAAACATTTTTTCATTCTTATCCGACATCCATCTAGATCACTCTCTTCCGCTGAGGTGTGTGTTCTGAATTTTTAAATCTGCTTCACCATTGCCCACCTTAATTCGTGGAGCTCTAGAGACGTGGCCTTCAGTTCCCTGCGCAGACCTGCCGTCTCTGTGCCAAAAGCCTGGATCTGAGCCTGAGCTTCAGCCACCTCCATCTCCAGCTGAGGGGTCAGGAAGACAAAAAAAAATTTAATAAATAAATAATCCCACATCTCATCCCTCCAACCCAAACCTGGCCCTACAAGCGATGCAATCTGGCATAGGATCAAGTAATTAAAGGCAAGAGTCCTGTGACAGCTTGCGGGGGATTTGGTCAAGTCCCTAGGCGGTGTAAGTGATCTATGCTAAAGATGGGCTAAACCTGCGTGCCAGACCTGCAGAGAGCGGACACAGAGTTCTCTCTTGTCCTTGGCCAGAGCTTCATTTAAGGCAGCCATTTTCTCCAGGGCATCTCCAGCTCCTGCCAGCTCTCTCTTGAGCTGGTTTTGACCAGAGGACTGGGCCAGTAATGACTCCCGTGCCTGGAGGGAAACAAGGGAAAAACAAAGGAATGATGGATGGTGAGGTTTGGAAGGGTGATGAAATCTAAAACGTGAAACAACACAATTCTGCGAGGTCATTTTAACAGGCAGGACTCAAAAAAATTGAGAACTGCCTGATGTTTTGGGACCAGTGGGAGAGGATTTCAGGCAAGCAGACACAAATGTCACATGATCAAGTGAGCCCAATGACATTGTAAAGTAGCTTTATAAAAGGGGAGTGGTATTACAGTACAATCATTATTTTTAAGAAGTTAAGTGGAGTACATCTGCAGTTTTACAATATATAATGTACTTTTTCAAAAAGGTGACATCAATTCAAATTGCATTTATTTATTTGTTTATTTCTGATCTTATTGAGTTTTTATAACATGGAGAGTTTAAAAGAAGGGTTCTGGTGTAATTCAGCTCAATTTAAATGTATTAATTAATAAAATTTTTGATCTAAAAAGGCTTTTTGCAAAAGTTTTTATGTTTATATATATGGTGAGTGGGGAAAACCGCACTTCTACATCATGTAGTGGGCCTCAAAAATCACTGGGATTTGGGTCGTATTTTAACATCAGGAAATAAAGAATAAAAAAATTGACTTGTTGTGTTTCTATCACTCCAATATGACAGTGGACACACTATACCTACACATAGTTCTGTCCAAACAGCTTACAAAAGTTGATTATGATCATAGGTGCTCTTTAAGTCTTTAATTTAAGCAACATTGTATTTTCTGTCCATTACTCGATCAAATGTCATTTACTCACATCTTACACGTCATCTTTCATCTTAAATTTATATTTATTGTTCAGTCATAAGACAGTAATCCAGAAATGTTTTTTCTTCTCACAGTTTAAGCAAGTGGCGCAGACACTTTATTTACAGAGTTAATTATTGTTACCCATTTAGTAACAAACCAGAACGTTTAAGCAGTTTCAAACACAAAATCTAAAAACTTTTTGGTCCTACTTTATATTAAGTGGCTTTAACTAATTTGTACTTACACTGAAACTAATAATTAGTTACAATGTACTTTTTGTGTAAATACATGTTTTTACATGGCACTTATGCTTGATTAAATACCTACATGTAATTACATCTGTAATTACATTTATAATTGTAAATGTTGACCGCCCCCAAGCATTTACGGATGTCCAGCACCCGTATGAACCCTAAACCTTCTATAATGATGAACAACTTAAATAAAATCAACCGACATACATCTCAATTATTATTTCTTAAAAGAAATGTTGGTAACACTTTATAATAACTACACACTATGAATCATTTACTATGCATTAGCATCTAGTGAATTCATTATTTGTTAAGCATTAACTCTACATTAATAAACGTTATTAAGCAGTTTATAACTGCAGCTACAAATGCTGTGTTCTTGACTTATAAGCACCTACAGTACATAATGTGCTTAATAATTGTATTTTCATACTTAGTTAATGATTTATTTTTCATTACTAAATTAAGTATTGCATTATTTACAAACCAGTTGTATTTAAGAGTAGTTGAGGGTTTTTAGGATAATTCAGAATGAGTTAGTAAATGATTAATAAACTATTGAAATCAACATTTATTTATCTTATTATTCAGGCATATACTAATAGTTAATGTCTATGTTAATAAACGCTTTATTAACTCAACTTCCTGCAATTTTGTGACCTAATCTAAAGTGAGGACAGTTTATGCTTTATAAACCACTTACAAATGACAATTAAAGGCTCAGAATCAAATGAACAATAATCTTTGCAATCTTTTCTAAAAAATAAAATTACTGTAAAGTTTAAACATTGCTGAATAACAGGAGTGTCAAAATACCACATAAAACTGGATAAAACAACAACAATATAATAATTTAACAATATAAAATGCAATGTTTTAACTTTAAATAATTTTATTTTAGATAAGGTTGCAAAGATTTATTTTTCATTTGAAGTACAGTTTTATTTGTGTATCTTTAAATGAAAAGGAATGAATAATATCATTTTTCCTGTTTAGAATTGAACAGAGCCTTTGTTTGTCATTTATAAGGGATTTATAAAGCATAAATAGTCCTCACTTTAGATTAGGTCACAAAACTAGACGAAAGTGAGTTAATAAAGCATTTATTAACATACATAGTAACCCTTAACATATGCCTGAATAATAAGACATATAAACGTTGATTTCAGTAGTTTATTAATCATTTACTAAGTCAATCTGAATGATCCTAAAAACCCTCAACTACTATTAATACAAATGGTTTGTAAATAATGCGATACTTAATTTAGTAATGAAAAATAAATCATTAACAAAGTATGAAAGTACAAGTATTAAGCACATTATAAATATGTTTGTAAGTTAAGAACACAGCATTTGTAGCTGCAGTTATAAACTGGATACTAACGTTTATTAATGTAGAGTTAATGCTTAACAAATAATGAATTAACTATTTGCTAATGCTTAATAAATGATTTATAGTGTGTAGTTATTATAAAGCGTTACCGAAATGTTTTCAAATAATAATAATTTTTATTATTATTTACAATCCCAGCTCACCTTGAGTAAAGCATCTTTAGCCTGCTCTGCCTCTTGCTCTGCTCGAGCTCTGTCCAGCGTCTCTCTCTCCAGCGCCCCCTGCAGCCGGTGCAGCTCTAGACGAGTGCGGCTCTCCCTCTCGCACAGCTGAGCGCTCTCCAACATCTCCGCCTCCATGCTGATTCACAAACACACTTCACACTTATTCACCGTGACCAGCATGACCAAGCAGGGCTCTAGCAGTGACTGATGGGTAAGTGTACCGCTTGTGTCTCTCTCCGTCCTGCTGGATTCTGTCCTCCTCCTGCTTCTCTCTCTGTCGTCTCATGTGTTCGTTCTCCTGTCTCAGCTCCTCTGTGAGTCTCTCAGCCTCCTCCATCTGACTGTGCAAACTGCTTACTATTTCCTTCTCACTGGGCACACAAAACACTTTACAGATTACCATTCTGTATTCAGACATGTCAGTTTTATAATCATGACCGACACAATACACCAGTAACTAACTGTAATAAGCACAAACAAGACTTCATACTAAAAAACAGTCCAAGGCACTCGAAAAAAGTAGGTGAAAAAATATCTACAGGTGCACTAGGCCTATATATCTCTGTTATTGAATATTATATATTATTATAGCCATGTCAATAAAAGATTTGTAACTTTTTCACCTACTTTTTGAGTGCCTTGCATTTTTAGGATTTTTGTGTATCCTTATGAATTCCTTATCCAAAGAACACAGACACATCAATTACCGCTAAAACACTTTTTGTTTGTTTATGGAGATATATGAAGAGTTCAGATGCAAAAGCCGCTAAACGCCACTTCCGCCAAAAATGAGATAATGACATTGAGTGAATGCTTTGGGCACGTAGTACACCATCAACAAATAGATTTGCTTCAAATCATCTAAATCGCAGTGTCAGCGCTTTCAGAAATAACAGTTTGCTTGCAAAAGCCGCTAAACGCCACTTGCCTTTGACAGCAAAAGCCGCTATATCCCGAGAACCAATCAGAAAGCACGAATCGAATCATATGTTTTCAACGTAGCAGCGCGCTGATCCACCAGCGTTTATAAGGAGACTGTTTTATTCTGCTTTCGATTTTAAAAGATGAAGTTTGATGAGCCTGTCCGACTGTCAGTGAATGGCAAATGAAAACATCCCTTACCTCAAAACTCTAGAAAAAGATCATAGAAAAAAGAAAACAATGTACATTTGGAAGTGTAACATGCATTCCTAACTTTTTTTTTTCGCAGCGACGCTACTTTGAATGAGTTGGATTTACTATACATTAAACAGCAACTGCGTTTCACGAAAGACAGAGTTAAGATGCCTTTCTTTTATCCCACGTGGATGCTATGAGGATAAACAAGAGACCAAGACCTTAAGTATGGTGAGAATAAATGAATGACAGCTTCTAAAAGTGTCTGAGAGACATCCCCTTTTTGCCCAGTAGGCCTACCTTGTGTTTTATTAGCTAATTTAAGCTATTTTTAAAAGATAAATATAAAGTATAAAACTATACATTATTTATATTACTTTATAATACCTACACATCTGATGAGCTTTTTATATTAATGGACAATGCACAGATATTGATGTTTCACAATGTTTTTACAGTACGTTATATGAATCTACCAAGCTTAGTTTACCATGTTTGCAAAGTTTACATTGCTATACTTACATTAAATCCAAATCTCAAACGTCAGAAATGACAGCAGATAGTTAAGATTTAATTAATGTCAGTTTTAATGTTATTGAATAATGCACTTACTTGACAGATTTCATTCATTCATTTTCCTTCTGCTTATCCGCTGGTTTATCACAGCGGAATGAACCGCCACTTACTTGACCAATTTATATATTTTAATTTTAAGTGGTTTGTTTAATGTGTTTTATATTTGATAAAATAATTTCTAATAGCATCTTTAGTGATTTTTCAGCTAATTACACTGTCTTGTTCCAATAGGTGGATTTACATTTACCAGACGCTTTTATCCAAAGCGACTTACAAATGAGGACAAGGAAGCAATTTACACAACTATAAGAGCAGCAGTGAACAAGTGCTATAGACATGTTTCAGGTGTGTAAAGTCTAAGAAGCAAAGCATTAGTAAAAAAATTATTTTTTTTTTTTTTGAGAGAGAAAGAGAGAGAGGGAGAGAGGGAGAGAGAGAGAGAGAGAGAGAGAGAGAGAGAGAGAGAGAGAGAGAGAGAGAGAGAGAGAGAGAGAGAGAGAGAGAGAGAGAGAGAGAGAGAGAGAGAGAGAGAGAGAGAGAGAAAGAGGGCACAGTGGTATAGCCAGAGAGGCAGTTGCAGATTAGGAAGGAAAGTGGAGACTAAACAGTTGCGTTTTTAGTCGTTTCTTGAAGACAGCAAGTGACTCTGCTGTTCTGATGTAGTTAGGGAGCTCATTCCACCAACTGGGCAGATTGAATGTGAGAGTTCGGGAAAGTGATTTCTTCCCTCTTTGGGATGGAACAACGAGGCGACGTTCATTCACAGAACGCAAGTTTATGGAGGGCACATATATCTGCAGAAGTGAGAGCAGATATGAAGGAGCCAAGCTAACGGTCACTTTGTAAGCAAACATCAGAGCTTTGAATTTGATGCGGGCAGCAACTGGCAGCCAGTGCAAACGGGTGAGTAGCGGAGTGACATGTGCTCTTTTGGGTTCATCAAAGACCACTCGTGCTGCTGCGTTCTGAAGCAGCTGAAGAGGTTGATAGAACTAGCTGGTAGCCCGGCTAGCAGACAGTTGCAATAGTCCCAGTTTGGAGAGAACAAGAGCTTGAACAATGAGTTGAGCTGTATGTTCAGATAGGAAGGGTCGGACCTTTCTGATGTTGTAGAGTGCGAATCTGCAAGATCGAGCAGTTCTGGAAATGTGGTCAGAGAAGTTCAGTTGGTTAGAGAGTTTTGCATAAAAAGCACTAGTGGATTTAGCTGGTTTTGATGCAAAAGAAAATCTACCTTGTTAAAAACCAGAGAATTGTCAAAAGTAACATTTTTGAAAAAAAAAAATATTTTATTTACTAGCTAATAACATTATCATTACATATAAAATGAAAACCTAAATTCTAAACCTAATTATAGGAGCCTGATAGAAAATGCTCATTTACAAGAAAAGAGGTCTGATGGATTTAGAGGGTTTTGCATCTGAACTCTTCATTTATATACATACTAATACAAAAATTACAACATAAATGCAAAATTGAAAATTAGTTACATTCAATTTAACTTTAAACAGGGTTTCTGCAGGTTTCACCAAGTCAAATTTAAGATTTTTAAAGACCTTTTTAAGCTTATTATGAAGCAAATTTCAGACCTATACAGGGCTTAACACTAAGGGCTTTATTTTAACGATCTAGGTGCAAAGTCGAAATTGCATGGTGCAAAAGCATTAAGGGCATGTCCACATTTGCTATTTTAAAGATTGAAAAATATGGTTTGACCCACAGCCCATGGTTTAACAGGGTTGTGCTTATTCTCTTAATAAGTTATGGGTGTGTTTTGAGAATAAACCAATCAGAGTCTCATCTCCCATTCTCTATAAGAGTCAGTTGCGTTGTGCCATGGCGCATTTGGTATTTACATGGCAGCTTTCAGCGGGTCTATTGCACAGTCTATTTTAGCATTTCAAAATGCGCCTTAACACACCTCTTTTCTAGACCAGCACACCAATACGTCCACAAAGTGGTGCAAATGGATATGCTATTTAAACAACGTGGTGTAAAACGGGAAAGTTAGGATTTCGTTGGTCTGGAAATAGCAACACGTCGCACCAAACACCTCTTGCGCCTTATTGCGCCAGGTGTTTGATAGGGCCTAAGGATTTTTCCTAATGGTATGGTTGGGCCAATGAAAAAGATTTTAACTTGCCTCATCAAAACTATTTAAATTTAGTTATTTCCTAGCCACATATTTTAAATGTGTTTAAAACAAGCAAAATCTAGTTCAAATATTTACTAGTTAAAAAAACTATAATAAATTAAATTTATGTTAACAGTCGGTCTAAAGCACATGGAGAACTTTAAAATAAATGTTTTATAAAGACGATAATTCTATCAATTTAACACCTTTTAAAGCCATAAATTTTGTTTTTGAAATTTAAGACATTTTATGACTTTTTAAGACTTTGCGGACAGACACCCTGTTTAAATGATAATGTTTTTTAAAGATTAACTTCTGACCTGTGACAAACTTATTTATCATTATTTTAAAATGTTAGAATTTTTGCAATATTACTCTTTTTATCTGTTTTTCTTTTATCAAATATCATTGAAAACAGCTGTGCTGCTTAATATTTTTGTGAAAAGTAAAAATTTTAAGGATAAATAACTTAATAACATTACGATAATAACTTTTTTGTTGATGAAAATAATGTTTAAAAGAGAGCATTTATTTGAAATAGACATTTTTGTAACGTCAAGAATGAATTTATGGTCAGTTTTGATCAATTTGCTGAAAAAAAGGCTTACTTTTACTGATTCTCTCGTTTACCTAATTTTATCAAACTTTATTGAATTTAATCTACAACACTACATCTATATTAGGTATTAAAACAAAACAATGATCACAATTTACCTTAATTTAAATGTTGTATTTAAAATTATTAATAAATAAGGGGTTTTAAACATTAAATGAAAGTGAGAGTCAGATCAGCAGACTAATATGATTTGAATATTTTGTTAATATCTAAAAATATGCTGTATAACCTTTAATTGTCAAACAGACAGTCAGTCCAATACATGAACCATCAAAGGTAGCATTTGGGAACACTAAAAGCTCACATTGGGATGAATTATGATATTGAAACAATGAAGCATTCATCACCTGTTCAACAGTTCCTGTGTGTGTTTAATCTGTAGTGCTCCCTGATTGGTCTGTTCCTGAAGCTCCGCCCTCTCACTCTCCAACTGCGTGATTCGCTGCTCCAGTGATTCCTTCTCCGTCCCAAGCCTGCGCAAGCTCATCCGAGCATCCTGACAAAATGACATTGGGCTTATTAAGAGAGCTTGCAGACATTAGCCCAGAGGAACATCCATTTAGAGAACAAGCCATTCAATTTGGGAGGGAAGATTAAAAAGCCCCTGTTACTGATTCACTGGTTTAAAAAGCATACAATGATTGTTCATTCATAAAAAGACCATTGAAAAAGAAAATAGAGTGAATTCTGATGTCATATTGATCAACCTGTACTTCCTGTTCCCTCCATTGCAGGGCAGTCTCAGCTTGAGCGATGACCGAGAGGACAGAGGACAGTCCTTCACTAGATGCATCATCAGTGGGGAGAAAGCTGGAGTCTCCACTCATCTTCTGAGAAAGGAGAGCATGAGACTGAGAAAGAAAAAAGTAAACATCAATTAATTCATTCTTCATTTCTTTCCATTAGGGGTTGAGTGATTCTTATTCCTGGTTCTGAAATCAATTTCTTACTGTTATTGTTATTTATTCTTCTCAAAACCTGACAGTATTAAATGAGCCTTTAAAAAAAAAGCTCAGTCAAGCATTTTTTTAATCATTTGTGGGCCGGATTAAAAAACCAATAAAATAGGATGTAAAAACCAATTCACTGACAATTACAGATTATTTATATAGCATAATTAAAAACAACCCAAGTTGCTGACCAATGTGCTTAACAATAACTAAAAGCCACAAACAACAAGAGTAAGTCAAAGACAAAAAAAAAACTACTTAAAGAATGCAAAGAATATAATAATTTAAAAAAAAAAGTTTTACCTGGTCAAAGCCAGTAAAATATTAAATATAGTGTGTTAAATGCTTTGTCAAACAGGAATTTTTTTAGCTTAGATTTAAAATCAGACAAAGAAAATTAATTAAAGTGAACTGTCCTACAGGACCTGTTAACAGAAATCTGACTTCTGACCAGTGTTAGCAAAGGAGAGTTTGATTAGTATTCCTTCTTTTAAATTGAAGCACAGCAGGCAAAAACACTGATTTCCATTGCGTCTGTCAATTTTGAGATTTGGTTTTTGGATAATTATACTTTGTGTAATAAAGAGAAAACACCCAAAATACACTTTTAGAGTTGCTTCTTTCAGACAACTTGTGCCAGAAGATGTCAAGTAAAATGCATATTTAGAAGTTGTTTTTCACAACAACAACAACAACAAAAAAAATCTAACTTTGGCAAGACTCAAACACACAACACACTTGATGGTTTATTCTATGTGCCAAAGGTTTTAACAGAGAAATAGCTTCATACATAATTTCCCTGATAAAATACAACATTATTCTACAAACAAAGTCGATATTTATTGACTGTTCAGACCAGGGGTCACCAACTTTGTTCCTGGAGACCTAATGCCAAGCTCAGACTGCATGATTTTAGCCCCGATTTTGAATCGCTGACAGGCTTTGAGAAATCACTGACAAATGCCAATACAATAACACAGTGTTAAGTATCAAAGACACGATCTAAGAGAATTGGTAAGGAGTCGCCGTCTGGCATGCTAAATATCTGGACCTGTCTGCGATTCAAATCATACCATGTGAAAATTACATTGGTGATTACCTACAGCAAATGAGGGAGAGCATCCACTAGTATGGGTGTCTGCAGGTCAGCGGGAATTTGGGGGAGAAGTTAAAAGGGCTTCTTTTCAGTTTATCTGGACCCAAGAAATGGAGCAAAAACTAGTGGAAGTTTGGCAGGAGCGCTCGTGTCTGTTTGACGTGTCATCTGAGCAATTGCTAATTCCCTTCAAAAGCCAGGTGGGCAAAAGTACATTTTCTACTCCACTAAAGGCTTCTTTCTCATTATGTAGTTATAATGATATACTACGTGTAAAAATATTCTAGGTGACCTCGCATTATGTCGCTTCTCCTAGGTTTTTGGTTGTAAGACGTTTGCGGACCGAGACAAAGTTGTTAGCGATTCTTCCTATTGTAAAGTCATGCAGTGTGAAACCCCCTGTGACGCGACTACTTTGAAAATCGTGCAGTCTGAACTCGGCATAACTTTCTGCAGATCAGAGCAAAGACACCTGTCTGTAATTATTAAGTATTGCTTCAGGTCCTATTAATTGGTTCAGGTGTGTTTGATCAGGGTTGGAACTAAAGCTGCGGTCACATTGGGCTTTGTGTGTGCGAAATTCTGTCGTACTGTGCTGCGAAAAGGGGCGGGATTAAACAAGATGATTAGATATTAAAAAAAGCGAGCGATTGCTCCATGCTATAAATTTCTGTCCAGAGAGGTCATGTTTTGATCCTCGATTGGTCTCACGCAGTTAAGTGATGCGATTTCGCAGGTCAGAGTTCACCAAGCTTGAACTCTGCACCGCTGCGAGCTCCGAAACTTAACGCATGACCCTGCATTTTCGGTCTGACGCATTCGCGTGCGTATGAATGGAAGTCTATGGGAAGAAAAGTCAAGTGTGACCGCAGCTTTAATTCTGCAGAAGGCAGCTCTCCAGGAACAGAGTTGGTAACCCCTGGTTCAGAGTATATTAAATACTTATCAAGAAATTATGTGTTTTAAAAAATGAAATGAAAGTGAAAGTTAGCTTCTATGGATCTAAGTGGGCTTGTTTCTGGAGATTTATCAGAGAACAATTTAAACAATGTATTTCAATGTTTAAATGTAAACAATGTATCAATGCATTTTATGGCACCTTTAAACTGAAAGACTCTCAAAGAGTCGTCAATTCCTCTTGTAATTGAATCCAATCTTTGGATTCAGCTCCAGATTCTAAGAAATGGGGAATCAATTCTTTCATCAATCGACTCCCAGCTCTATTTTTTAATGCTGACTCACCAGGGTCTTGACAGCCTGAAAGACAGACTCAAAGTTTCTCTCCAGTTCCATCTGTCTCTCCCACTTCCTCTCTTGCTCTTGTTCTCTGTCCATCTCATGCCTGTGCCTCCTCTCCATCTCTGCCTCCTGCTTCTCCCGTTCAGATTCAAGAGCTTTTACCGTCATATTCAGCTCTGTGATCCTATAAAACAATAATCCCAGTATATCAATACAAAAAGGTGCAAAACATGTTAAATGTAATATGATCTTGGTATTGAATGTTAAAACAATATAGTACTACAGATATCCACAAAAACATACTGTAAATACACAAAATATTGTAGCATGGAATTAAACTATAAATGAGGGCTGCACAATATATTGTTTCAGTACCAATATTTCAATGTGATCAGTGATCGATAGTCAAATTGCAGGACATGCAGTGTTGAGTTTGTATTATGATTAACCATTTGCATGTGATTTTGAGGATTGTGAATGTTTGAGGAATTTAAAAGCATTCAAGAAAAAGAAATTGTACAGTTAGCAATGTTAATAATGATTAAAATGTGTTGAATTATTTTTAGAATTTAATTACTGTACCTGAATAGACTCGGAATATGATAAAACACTGTTTATTTCAATTGCAACCTCTGCTTTATTGTTTTATCAACACTTTTAAATTGTTTATTTTATTGAATCCAGACGCAAACACCTACAGAATCAACCCAATCAATCTAAAATTATATATTCTTTCCAAATAAACATCCAAATAGAGATTCAAGTCATCTGATGAGATTGTATTCATATCCCAGACTAACAAAATATCGCAATGTTAGATTTGTCCAATATCGTGCAGCCCTAGTATGAATCCTCAAGTGACCTGTTTCTGAGCTCCAGGGTTTCGGACTCGAGGTCCGCTTTTAATTCAGTCGACTTCCTCTCGTCTGTCTGTTCATGATTCAGATCATCGAGAGACAGCGGGCCCTGGGTGGTGGAGAGGGGTTGTGCTGAAGTGGACTGGGATAAAGAGGAGTTATGGGTCAGCTTGGGAGCCGATGGAGGAGAAGCCCATACAGAGAGGAGAGACGAGGAGAGACGAGAGAAGTCTGCTCTTAGTTCCCACAAGTCCCTGCGACACAAAAACACAACACATGCACACTTAATTGATGGTGTAGACTAGAGATTGCGTGCACTACTACTGAAAGGTTTATTATGCTTAAAAAGGTTGAATTTACATGATGATGATGATGATTTTTATTTAATGCAGCTGATGATTTATATCTCAGCAGCAAAGGCTATTTTCATAGCAAGAACATTTTCAACATTAATGGCAAGAATATTAACACAACAATATCAGACAATTAAAAATAAGCAAATGAAAACATAAATTCAATAAGATTAAGCGTTAATCTATTTTTTAAAACATGGTGATACTTTGCTAAAAATGTCCTTCATTTCATAAAAGAGAGTTCATTTCATAAAAAAAGACTTCTTCAGTCATTAAAAGTAGGACAGTCTGCATTTTTATGAACTAAAATATGAGAATAACAGTGAAGGGAAATATTACTTCAAGGACAGTGTGTTATTTTCGCCACTAGAGGGCTTGTATTCACAACAAACAAAGGCAGTAGTATTAGGCAAAAAGTAGTTTTTAAAGCATTTTCTATAAAATCAAACTGGAAATTGAGGGTGTATGATGTTTTTAGCATGCCGACGCTGGACACGATCCATGTCACTAGTTAAAAATGCTTATTTGTCTGGATTTTAACATCCTTTAAAACATTTGCCGTAATATATTTTTTTACAAGCCTGAGGGGTGTTGCTCTGTTGTTCCCACCTCCCCTTTCCATTTTTATTTGCTGTCTGCTGTTCTTCTAAAATCTAGGTGTTCCGGAGTTTTCACGAGTGGACCAATCTCAAGAAGATGGGGGTCATTTAAGCGCTTCAGTGATGACTTAAACCAGACTGGGGGAGATCCCTGCCTCTTGTCACTGTTCTGTCTTTCTGTGTGACATTTTGTGCCTGTCCTGTTCTCTGTTTTTTAGTTGTACCTCTATTCAGAACCTCCGCTCTAAATATGCCTAAATCTACTAAAAGGGAAGTGAAAGTGAAGTACATCACGTGACTTACATTTTACACACACACACACATAGTTGATTCTCTGTTAATCCATTAGGTCAGAAGCGGATGTTTTTGCTAGCAAGTGCAGTTTAGTGAGGGACGTGTGACGCAGAGAAGGTTTTTTTTCTATCTTCAGATTTCCCTTTAGTTATTTAGAGGTGGGGGAGGGATTAGTTAGCGGGTGTTTAATTTGCTATTTTCTTTGATTTGGCACCACTTATTTTCCTTCTCTCTATCAGGCTTGTTTTAATTGATTTGTTTGCTTACTTATCATTTATTGTACACATTTGTAAATTTACTTTGAGTGATTAAATATTATCTTTTGCTTTCTTATCTATATTGTAAATAAAGCGAACCACTTTTGCCACGTCTGTGTCTGTGTCGATCCATGGCAGCTAATGTCTCAGAAGAATTTTAAAAATATTGAGTTGTCATAATTATGTTTAGCCCTTTTCATCCTCCGAGCCACACGAGGCGTAACATAATTATACAAGTCAGCAAAATACAGTAGTCAACATTCATTCATTCATTTTCCTTCAGCTTAATCCCTTTATTAATCAGGGATTGCCACAGCAGAATGAATCACCAACTATTCCAGCATATTTTTTACACAGCGGATGCCTTTTTGTATGCCACAACCCAGCACTGGGAAACACCCATACACTCTTGCATTCACACACATACACTATGGCCAATTTAGATTATTCAATTCACCTATAGCGCGTGTCTTTGGACTGTGGGGGAAATCAGAGCAACCGGAGGAAACCCCAAAACAAGAGGAGAACATGCAAACTCCACACAGAAACGCCAACTGACCCAGCCGGGGCTCGAACCAGCGACCTTCTTTCTGTGAGGCGACAGTGCTAACCACTGAGCCACAGTGTCGCCTAGTAAACATTTATAATAAATCATAAAAGTTTTTCAAAATTGTGAACTAATGAAAGGGAATTTTCCACTTTAAATGTCGACTACTGTATATAACACAAATATTTTAATGATAAAATCTTACAGATTGTGCCTTTTTCTTAAAAGAATTTTTACATTTTAATGTTTTAATTTTATTAGATTTAATTTGTTAATTATTCCTGAGATGAAATGATGAATTGTCAGCATCATTCTCAAGTCTTCAGTGTCTCACGATGCTTCAGAAATCCATCTCATGTGTTCAGGAAGAAAAATAAACATAATTTAATAGGAAACAAGGAATTCTATCAATGCAAAAAGCTTTTTGTAAGTAGGAAAAACACTGCAGCTCTTTTCATCCATAACAAGTCAGCTTGGACCTAGGATTGGTCTATCGTCTGATAGTTTATTTTATATCCATCTTCATGTTTTCATCCAGCGCTTTTAAATGCAATATTCTAATATACTAGTTAAAATAGGCTCAGCAGACCTTTGGTGGCTGATGCACACTTTAAGTGGTAAACCATAAACAAAAGACTGATCCATCTGACCGATTAAAATAGAGGAGACTTTTGCAAAGGAGGAGCTTTAGAAAGGCTGTATCCTTGAATATACAATGTGAGAGAAGATGCTGCAATCTGTATAATACTAGATCTCATGAGAACAGCATTTTTTGACCTTGGATTCATGGAAACATGTTGTACAAGACATCCAAAACAAAACTAGAAATAATTAAAGGGATAGTTCACTCAAAAATAAAACAAACTCTGATCATTTACTCATTCTCCACTTGTTCCAAACCTGTCTGAGTTTCTTTGTTCAATTGAACACAAAGAAATATATACTGAAGAATATTGGAAATAACAGCCATTGACATCCACTGTATTCTATATTCCCACTATGGATATCAGTGACTATGTTTATCTTTATTGTGTCGGGTGAAGTATCCTTTTAACCAAGCATAACAAGAGCAATTAAAATCTTAGAGTAGTCCATTTCAGCTGACATAATGCAAAAACTAGAACAAATCAGATTATCTATTTGCGCTTACTTGTCAGTAGCAGTCTTCAGAGAGTGACACTGGCGTCTGAGCGTGACTACGCGTCCCCACAAGGTCATCAACCTGCTGTGCTCCTTCCCTATGTAGCCTGTCAATCCCTGTATTCAAAATAAAATGAATCATTTCAGAAATAAAGCACTGCTTATATTATATTAAACCAGTAAGTGCTTCTGCTTTGAAGGCTACAGACTGTCAGAAACATGTGACATACACTGACACATACACAATCATCCATCTGCATCTGTCAGTGGAAGCACAAGAAAGCAACATCTAGCTGCTATATTTACAAAACCTGAGCAAGAAAATTCAGTGTGCCACTCATAAATTTTCACACCTACAGAAGTGTGAGAAAATGATGAATGTATCCGGACCTTCACAATCTCACCAAACCTTTGAATATTACCTAACAATAGTGTATAACAGCATTGTTAGTCAAATGAGATGCATTGCTAAACGGGTTTGTGAAAAATGTCTGAAAGCAATCTTTATTTTAACAGAACACAAGCTAAAATATCCTATTCATGTGGAAAAAAAAACTAATTTCTATGTTTTTTCCACTGTGAAACACACAGAAGTGTATTTTTACACCTATCCACTAATGGAAGATGCACACGATGAACTTTGTGTTGTACTGCACAGTTGCCTGGAGACAATATAAATCCACACGTTCCCTAATGCACTAATACAAATCATCGGAGAAAAACGTAGCCATCGCTAAGCAACTACCGGAATGCTCATGAACCTGTTGTAAGGTCTTACATGCGCTGCAAATTTCACAAGTGACAACCGCATTTAAAGCGGCACATTGGAATTACAGTAATTATGCCATTTCTGCTGCTTTTACATGCCTGGAACCTGAAATAATCTGTTTCTATGGTAATACCCACAATGCCAAAATATCAAATATCAACTGTACTATCGACTGTAATATAGTCAAAACTCATATCAGTATTTTCGGATGAATTGCGATGAGCAGTATAAAGCTCTGTATTTTCAATGTTTTTGTTTTTGTATTTGTTATTCATATATATTCATATATATATATATATATATATATATATATATATATATATATATATATATATATATATATATATAAACATATATATATATATATATATATATATATATATAAACACTCACCAGACATTTTATTAGGTACACCTGTCCAACTGCTACTAAACACAAGTTTCTAATCAGGCAATCCCATGGCAGCAACTTAATGCATTTAGGCATCTGGGTATGGTCAAGACAATCAGCTGCAGTTCAAACCGAGCATCAGAATGGGGAAGAAAGGTGATTTAAGTGACTTTGAACATGACATGGTTGTTGGTGCCAGACAGGCTGGTCTGAGTATTCCAGAAACTGCTGATCTTTTGGGATTTTCACGCACAACCATCTCTAGGCTTAACAGTTCAAGTTCTGTGCGCTCAAATGCCTTGTTGAGGTCAGAGGAGAATGGCCAGACTGGTTTGAGCTGATAGAAAGGCAACAGTAACTGAAAAAAAACACTCGTTACAATTGAGATATGCAGAAGAGCATCTCTGAACACACAATACATCAGACTTTGAGGCAGATGGGCTACAGCAGCAGAAGACTACAATAGGTGCCACTCCTGTCAGCTAAGAACAGGAAACTGAGGCTACTCTGAGGGATATTTCCAGTAAGTTGTTGAATCTATGCCACAAAGGATTAAGGCTGTTCTGAAGGCAAAAGGGGCTCCAACACCGAACTAGTAAGGTGTACCTAATAAAGTGGCCGGTAAGTGTATAAATGAGTATATGTGTAGCCTTCGATACAAAGGAATCGAGCTCAAAACAATCAAACAGCAAATACATGTCAATCCGGTCCTCACCTCTTTCTCTTTCTGCCAATCGATTTCCTTCTGCACCACCTCCTCCACAGCTTTGGACCAATCAGCTGTCAGCTTTCGCAGGTCATCCCTCAGGGCTTCATTAGCTTCAGTTGATTGGCTCAGCTGACTCCGCAGGAGAGCGCTGACCTCCGACAGCCCAAAACTCCTGCTCCAGTCAACAAACACTCAACTCAATCATGGCATTGCAATCAATGAAGCAGTGTTTAGAAAGCCACTTAAAAAAACGTCATTAACACTTAAATTAATACTTAAAACTGTTTTAAAATGACTTTTCTAATTACAGTCTAATTATAATTTATTTACTCAATAAGTAATTTAAATACTTGACTCTAAATACTGCTCAATATCCCTAAAATCTCAATGCATAACCAATATAGCTTCAATGCAAGTCAAAAAGGGGTTTTTACTTTTAGTAAAAATGTAACACTTAAGAAATTAAATGATATGCATCAAAAAAGAAGCGTTTAAAATATGACACCATACTTCATGCATACTATATATTGACATTCATTTCTTGACATTCATTGCCAATTCATTGTTTCTTCAGCATATGCAATAGTCAGACCTATCTAACCATTTTTAGTTGAAAAAAAGGGTTTTTTTTGTATAACCAAATATCTAAATGCTCTGCTTCTCTAAATATATTTATACAGAACTGTTAAAGGCACAGTATATAATTTTCACCATTATATTGTATTATATTTACCGTATTCGCAACAAAGTACGGTGCCATAACTGAGCGTGTAATTATAGGAGTTGTCGCCTTCATTACATCCTATGGGACGGATATCATGTTCCTGGAAAATCTTAAAATCATGGTAGTGTGAAACAGAGCAAGGGGCAACTCACACAGAACATGCTTTTACTTCCTCTAGGTTTTTGTAGTGTGTGGTTGATTTAATGACATTAATTGTAAAAGACACAAAACTTCACTTATATATTTGGATGTTCCTATACATAAACAGTTATTAGCAATGAGAAGATGTGTAAGACACAAGAGAGGCGTCTCTGACAGACACTTCGAAGAGGTCAAACACAGCATACTGAAGTGGGACAGTCATCTGCTGGCACCAAAGAAGGATATGGTCCAGATGACAGTTCTATCCAATTGCTACAATCGCAACCTGGATGAGGCATGGGAATCTTTCATATCTTTCACCAGCTAAAAAATATCACTTTGGAGGACAACCCCGATGAAATGTTGATTCACATATTTAGAGATATACCACAAGGCATCTTGATACAGATACACCCAAGGATATCAGGAGTAACACTTATGCAACTCATAACACTAAAGACTCACCTGTATTCAAAGGCTTGAATACTGCATAAAAGGCTGTGACCTACAAACCAGCAACAGGCTTAAACAGACTTCTGTATACTGTGAGTCTTAGGCCCTTTATTCTCAGTGGAGATTAAAGTAAAGGATTTTGTTTTATTCTTATTTTTCACTGGATTTATTTTATTAATAAAAGTGTATTCTTATTCATTTGGAGTGGACATTGGCTCCATTCATACAACCCATCAAGATACCTTGTGGTAAAGTATGAATCTAAATATTCCTTGAAAAACATTACAAAAGATGGTCCTAAACAAAACTCTAGCTAAGAGATATAGTGAAGAGAGGATCCTGGTTTCTTTATTTAATTAGGGTATTAAATAAAGGCATCCAGCACACTTTCCATGTAAACACACACTTAACAGACATGTGTGTAATTATACTTGCGTCTTTAGAAGCTCAAACTTTTAAACTTCAACTTTCACAGGCAGCTCATCACTGTCATTCCCACAGCAGAGGACCAATCAGAAGCGCTTGTAGGCAGGGCAACCATTGCAAGTTTCTCTTTACAGTCACTCAGTGACTGTGTTCGAATACCCTCGTGCTCTATGCTGCGCTTTTTTAAAGACAACTATTTTTTCCACTAAAGACTTTTTGCTCTACAAAGTCTCATGTTTTTAGAAGCAAATGTTCGGTCTGAATAAATCCTAAAGCTGAAAGCTTTTAAAGCAAAAAGAGACTGCTAAAGCAATGGATGATGAGAGGCAAATATGTTATCATTGAAATGACAGATGATAAAAATAAAAATCACAATAAATGTGCCTTTAAGTAACTGTAATTAACTGACCAAAACATGAAAAGTAATCTCTTACTGCATTATTTTAGTAGAAAGGTAGTTTAGTTACAGTAACTAGTTACTTTGATTACACCCAACACTGCACTGAAGTCACAGCATCTATTTTACACACCTCTGCTGTTCCTCCTCCAGCCTGATGAGGGTGCTCTCCAGTGTGTCACTATGTTCATCTCGCAGTATCCTCTGTGAAAAGAACACTGTTAATGTGACGTTCACAGCTCTCTGGGAAAATAATGAGGTTTGTTGTTTTGTCTCACCTCTCGGATCCTCAGTTCTCGTTCCTCACCAGCAGCCTGCTGCTCCAGAGCCTGACAACGAGCCCTGTAATCCAACACCTTAAACATACACATGCATCAGCACATTAGTTACCAGTGAGAGACTGTTTGTTAATAGCTGAGATGTGATTGGTCCTCTTAAACGGACAGGCTAATTAAGCATTGACATGCAATTTTTAATGTTGTTGGTTGTAGTGACTGGTCTTGCTGGCATAATCTGGTCACAAATTCACAGAACCTATCACAAAACCTTTAAATGGAAAAATTTAAAACATTTGATTTAAGGATATACATTAGATTTTGTGTAAATATTTTAGAACTTATATATTATATTAGAATATTTACATATACACACACAGTGGCGTAACTTCCACCACTGGAACAGGGGGGACTTTTAAAAAGAGAAAAAAATAAAAAGAAACAAAAAATATCTCACATTTACTTGAAATATTGTAGTTTGCATTTTTTATTTAAATGTATTATCTTTCTTTTACTATAGATCAGAGGTCACCAATCTCGGTCCAGGAGGGCCGGTGTCCCTGCAGGGTTTAGCTCTAACTTGCCTCAACACACCTGCCTGGGTGTTTCAAGTATACCTAGTAAGACCTTGACTAGCTTGTTCAGGTGTGTTTGATTAGGGTTAGAGCTAAAATCTGCAGCACACCGGCCCTCCAGGAACAAGTTTGGTGACCCCTGCTATAGATCATAGGTCTCAAACTGAATTCCTGGAGGGCCACAGCTCTGCAGTTATTCTCCAACCCTGATCAAACACAGCTGATCCAACTAATGAATCTTTTAAATACCTTTATTATTTGGATCAGCTGTGTTTGATTAGGGTTGCAGCAAAACTGTGCCGAGCTGCGGCCCTTCAAGAATATAGTTTGCGACCTATGCTATAGATCAGGGGTGGGCAAACTCGGTCCTGGAGGGCCGGTGTCCTGCACAGTTTAGCTCCAACACTAATCAAACACACCTGAACAAGCTAATCAGTGTCTTCAAGATCACTAGAAATCCATAAGCAGGTGTTTGATTAGAGTTGGGGCTAAACTGTGCAGGACACTGTGCAGATGATTTTAATAAATATCTGTTTAATAAATCAAATGCACCAAAATATATTACCTATGTTATCAAATGCTGAGCACTGTTGATATAAACAGAATATACTACCGGTCAAAACTCTGGTGTCAGCAGGATTTTTTTATGTTTTAAAATAAGGTTATCACACTCACCAAGGCTGCATTTATTACTTCAAAAATACAGTACAAATAGTAAAATTGTGAAATGTTATTTGCACTATAAAATAACTGTTCAAAAGTAGTTTATCATTTAATTCATTCATTTAATCCACTTATCTTAAAGATGAATTTTTAGCTTCATTACTCCAGTCTTCAGAGTCACATGATCCTTCAGAAATTACTTTATCATTAATTATTATTATTACTATTATTAATATTAATGGCAATAGTAATAAAAGCAATAACAATTGGAGTTATAATTTCGTTTGAAACTACATACAATAAAAAAAAGTTTAAAATTTTTCTAAAGATTTAACACTTACATTTTTTTTTACATTTAATAAATGTACCACCTTGATGAAGAGAATCATTTTCTTAAAAACAAAACCATGGAAAACAAAACTGACCTCAAACTTTTGACAGGTAGTGTGTATATTTAAATAATGTTTTGCAGGGGTATTGCTTTCTGTAAGAAACTTTGAGAAAATATAATGATTACCAAAAAAGTAAAAAAAAAGAGACCATATTTCGCCTGCAACTCATATTCTTTCCATAACAAAAGTTTTGCAAGTGAATGGCAAATTCCTTGGGGGGGAAACCTGTGGCTTTAAATATTGATTTTTATTCAGTTTATTTTGATAATAAATCACCAAGTCCTTTTTAGAGCTTCTATACAAATGGGCTTCAATGGTGGTAGAAATAGGATTGCATGATTGTGTTTGTGTGGTTTCACACCTTGTGCTGAAGTTTATGGATGAGCAGAGCCTGTCTGGCTTCTCTCTCTCTGCCCTCTCTGAGCTTCTTCCTCCATTCTCTCTGCTCTTCATCAAGACGCACTGATGATGTCAGAGAAGGGTCCAGCGTCTGTGACAGCTGAACAGCACAAACACACAGAGTTCATCATTTTAGCATGTGTACTTTCTGCTGCTGATGGACTGCACAAGTTATTGATGGACAATTGACCCATCCTTACCCTGTCAGTCAAAGCTTGAGCTCGAGAATCAAGCTCCTCCCTCTCTGCTCTACTCTCAGCCAATTCATCCTGCAGACGTGAAAGCTCCGCCCTCAGCTCCGCCCTCTCCTTCTGCCAGCCAATGAACAGTTCTGATTCCATTTTCAGCCATCAGCTGCAAAAAATAATAAATAATAAAATCAATTATAAAAGATGATGTGATGCACTGCTTGCTTTCATTCTATTCTAAAAACTATTATAACTTCTTGTAATATAGAGTACTTTCTGCAGTAAACAGTAGTTTATAGGCCTGTTTGCTTTTAGTAAAAAGTTAATGGATTTATAGGTGTGCATTTTAAATTATGCATCAAATATGCGCTCCAATCTTTCTTGATTGCGACATGTTGAATTCTTCTTCCATGATATGCAATGCTTGCAAATTGCTTTGTTAGTCATTAGTCAATTTTTTTTGTAAAGCTGCTTCTGGCCATGACATGTTCACATTAAATGGTTATAAGAGATGTGTTTTGGGGCTTATATGCAACATCCTTAATTTATTCTCTTAGGTAAGGAGAAAACTCCATTTAAGTATCTGAATTAAGCTGGATTTATATTTTCGCCTGGCGCTGTATCGAGCACCTCCGCTGACTGCGCAAGCACCTCGTGAAACGGACGAGGCTTTTATACTTGCCGCATTCGCTGTTGTGATATTCGTTAAAAGAACAGGGGGCAGTCAAAAGAAACTGACCATAAAGTCAGACGGATAAAAAGAGAAGTAGAAAGTTTCAAGAACTACGTCATATCATTAATATCATTCAAGGTTTTAAACTAATAATTTTTATTATTTTTATACATTATTTTAATGATTATAAAGATTTTTATAACCATTCAAAATTGTTTTTAATCAAACTTTGATGCATCGCTTGCCTTTGTTGTATATCTCAGACAGTTTTACCTATTAAAGTTTATTAAATTATACAGTACAGAATAAAAGCAAAAAAAAGTACACTTACTAAAAAATACAGTTTTTTTTATTTAGCCCACTCCACAATTCACAAAGTACTGTCTGGTTAGTTTCTGTCCTCTTCTTATGCTAAAAAGGCAATTATGGTCCAAAACTCGTCAATAATCAATAATAAATAATAAATAATAATAAGTCAATAATAAAGCCTGCAAAAACAGGCCATCAGTATATTGTAAACCGCTTCAAATATTCATTTCCAGTTATCAAAGAAATAATTTGTTCCTTAATTATAGTTTTGTAACTATTAAATTGTTTTAAATTCAAAATTGTAACATATACATCAGTGTAAAACCTATGACTGGTGAAAAAACATATTTCTGTAATTGTGTACATGAGTCTCCACTTTTGCCAGGGCCTCTTTTGACTTTAACAAACTGATCCCTCAGATTTTTCCAAACTTTTTAACAAAAACTTTCCTCCTTTCCCACGGCTGTTGCAATTTCTTAGAATTACTGGTCATCTGGTTATCTCTACGATCACGGATCATAAAGATGTCTTTACAGTCGTGCTTGTTTCAGACAAAATCTCTTCTCTTGTTTCATCTCTTATTTCATATTCAACTCGAATCAAATGCTGCGGTGCGCGCACTGTTCACTCAAGACTCAAAAAAAAAAAATCATGCGCTCCGCCAGCCGAAATCATGTCGCGCGCACCCAAAACGAACCTCCGCAAACACAGCGATGAAGTCACAATCACTGTGCACACTCAAGAAAACTAGGGGACGTGTCAAGTATAAACTAGGCTATAGAGGGGAAATGTGCTTAATGCATTATAAAGCTTGAAGCATCAGAATCGGTACTCTGTATCGGCTGATCACCATGACAAGGAATCGGTCTTTGGTATTGGCTGCAAAAATCCTGATTAGAGCATCCCTGCTGACAACATATATTAAAGGGATAGTTCACCAAAAAGTGAAACTTCTGTCATCAGTTACTTACCCTGCACTTGTTTCAAATTAGTTTGAGTTTCTTTTGTTGAAAATAAAAGAATAAAAGAATATAGGGCATCGCGGTGGCGCAGCGGGTAGCATGATTGCTTCATAACAAGAAGAATATAATTTCAGAAAAGTATTCTTTGCAAATTTTTAATAGGGAGATCATATTAGCAGTCAATGATTATCAAAGTGCAGCATTGTTTACAGTCTATTAGATAGTGCTAATGTTGATTTAAAGTCATACTTGCATGCTAATTCTGACCAAATATTCAAATTAGCATTTAAAACAACATAGAGACAGTTAAATGAATGAATGTGCGAATGTAAATCCAACTTTACCTCACTTATATATGTTTTTCACGCCATAACTTGGAATTTCAATTAAGAGTGCATTTTGGGGGGCCTTTTTTTACATAACAGTGGGGAAAAACAGTTTTCGAACAGATCAAAATCTGATAGATATCATGGAAAAAAAAAGTTTTTGTTAGCAGTTTCTTGCCTTACTGCAACTTAATTTTTTGTATACAATGTCTATTATGAAGTACTAGCAAACCACCTTTATATCTTTCCAGTAGAAAGTGATCATTCCCAGCATATTGTATTAAAAATTGACACGCAGCTTAAATAACTGTTACCTTAATAAATACAGCAGTGTGATTTGATAGCTCTATTTAGCCAGACTTTACTTCGTTCATTCAGTCATTACATCACGTTACGTTACAGTACGGGAGAATTTCAGTGTGACTGCAATAACTAATTCAGATATCAATGTCTGATTCAGATATAACGTAACTATGTATATGCCCCATACACAAGCGAATCTCAATAATATTTCACGCGTAACTCCATTCGCTTGTTAAAGTGCAAATATAAAGTAGTAGCTTACTTGTGAAAATGCCGATTACTTCATTGTGACCATTTACATACTGCGGTATAACACGCAAAGTCTCAAATATGTGTGTTTTTCATGTTGCTTTTCTGCTCTCCAGAAGCATCCGGATTTGAAACTGTAAAGTCGAGTGTTTTGAATGAGCAGCAGCCCGCGTGCGCCAATGCGAGCAGTGTGAACAGCGTCACCATGCGACTCGGAGACACTCGCTTGACACTGCTGTGGATATTCACTTGACCAGCAGCAGTCACTACTCTACCCTGAAGATGGTAGATTAAACGGAATCAGCTGCGGATACTCACATCAAAGAGCAGTGTTTCTCAACCACGTTCCTGGAGGACCACCAACACTACATGTTTTGGATGTCTGCTTGGTCTGTAACACTCATTACAGGTCTTTCAGTCTCTGCTATTGAGCTGAATCAGGTGTGATTGGTTAGGGAGACCTGGAAGAGCTGGTTGTCCTCCAAGATCGTGGTTGAGAAACACTGGTATAGAGCATCTTTTTTGTGACAGTGTACAACATTAATTCATATTTTTACACTACTTTGAAGGCTGGGGTAGACGTTAATAAAAAACAGTAAAAGGGTAGGCTAATTTAAATAATAGTTAAGACGGACGTTTCTCTGTCTTTTTAAATGATGGCATGTGAAGTTTCATTTTACAACATAAGTATTTTACAAGAAAATAGAAATAAAATTTAAAAAAGGGACGAGTGTATAAGGGAGGAGGGTATAATCGTCGATTTACATACAAATATATTCTATCTACATCATTTCAAATGTTCCATTTCTATAAGCTAATAAGTGTAGGCTATTTTAGTTCAGAAAACATATACATATAAATATTTTATGCAAAAATGTACATTTAAATTAAACGTGTGTTTATGCAAACAAGTGAAGCATATTTTATGTGTTATAATCTTTTTTCTATAACCATAATGATCATTTTGATCATTTTAAATACAGGACAACAAACTGCAAGTTGTCATTGTTTGATTATTGTTCACACGACACCAAAAAATATATTTGGAAAATTATGCCAGTCTTTGATAAAATAAAAATGTAAAAAAAAAAACATGAGTAATAAATTTTATTTTAATAAATATGAGCTAGCACAATGGCACAGTGGGTAGCTCAATAGCTACACAGAAAATGAATGAATGAATTTGAATAAATATTTCTCAAAATTACTATTTTACTGTATTTTGATCTATTAATTAAAGCTTTAAATATTCACAATATGGCATGTGGCTTCTGACAAAATCACACACTCTCTTTAAGATGCACATTTTCTGAACAAGTAATTACTTTGTTGAAAAGTAAAAGTATATTATTTATTGTGAATGTATAATCCAGACATGAGATTGTGTTATTCACCACTATTCAAAAATAGGGATAGCAAAGTGTCTCCTCTACACCGGGGTGTCAAACTCAGTTTCTGGAAGGCCGCAGCCCTGCATAGTTGCATATTGTTTCAACACACTTTCCTGTACACAGCAAATTATGAGGTGTTGAATCTCTGGTGTAAGCTCCTATAGTGTTATAGTGTTAAAATCCAAGTATACATATACTGTTTTTAACACTGATGTTGGTTAAATTAAATGCTTAAACACTAATTTTAGTATGACAAAAGAAAAGAGTTAGTCGACATTTTAGATTATTATTATTAATAATAATATTAATATTCCAGGGTGTTAAAACAGTCAAATATACACTTTCCTTTGTGAATTTCATGTGGGAAAAATGTTAACTTTTACAAAAAATTTAATGGATGCTAAATATGACTTGGCAGTGGTGATAGAGTATTTAATCTAGTATACAGTTTTTGCACTCTAGTGTAAAATTATTTACTCTGCTTAAGTGTATATATTCAACACTTTTTAAAGTGTAACTTATACACTGGGCTGGTGGGACTTGTATATACACCAGTGTAATTTAACACGTCTGGAGTTATATGTACACAGGGAAATTTGCTGTGCAGGTGTTCGAAATGTTTAATGTGGTGTGCATTTTTACACTCCAAGTGTAAAATATTTTACACTGCAGAGGTGTGTTTGTTCAACACTTTTGAAAGTGTAAACTAAGCACTTGGCTGGTGGGACTTGTATATGCACCAGAAAAGTGTTAGATTCAACACCTGTGGTGTAAAATGTACACTGGCAAATTTGCATTGTAACCTGTAGGTTTCACACCAGACTGAAGGACTCAATTAGTTTGATCAGGTGTGTTTAATTAGAGTTGGAACTAAACTGTGCAGAGCCGCGGCCCTCCAGGAACTGAGTTTGACACCTGTGCTCTACACATATAAGAATCCCAAAACCAATAAAGTCTTTTATGAGTGAATTCGGAAGGGCTTCATGCATTGTTTTTTTAGCTGACTACACAATTCGACTGCATGTTAATGTCTAACAAGCCTCTGCCAAAGTTAAGTCTAGTCTGTAGGGGTTTTGCTAAGTCATAATAATTAAAGATAGGTGAGAGTACTATCTAATCTAGTGTAAGCTGATTAGCATGACTGCTTGAATTAGACAAGATGCAGAGTTGCAGCACATTTCAGGTTATCAGTTCAGTATACTTATCTGTACAGAATTTGAAAACAGAAATCACTTCTTTGATGTTTTGATTTTTAATACATTTTTTGGATGGCATGTTGATTCTATGGTCTTGTTTTATTTTCCTGGCATATCTGTCTCTCTACCTCTCCTTCAACTTTCTGAGGAGTTTGCTCACCCTGGACAGTGAAAAGCCAAAGGTGACTGCAAGAATTCGCAGAAAGAGACGACGGAAGGGAAGATCAAGGATGTCCATTAAGATGGGTTTTCAACACAAGAGTGCACATTAGAGGTAAAAATCATCACTAGTTTTCGGCAGTAGTTTGTTAAATGTGTTTAAAAACAACATGTTTTTACATTTCTTACATGTTTTGAATGATCTTACAAAATGACATATACATGTGACTCAAGATCAAAGCATGACTGGTCTGTAATGTGATTTATTCTCATGTTCACTGAATCAATGAAGATAATGATGCTCAATCTTAAATATACCAGTGCTAAAATCGAATGTTATCATTTGTGAATTTATAATTTAGGGTGATATTTTATGAAAGGAACCCTGCAGATCTATTAGTTCAGTTTAAAAATGTGACATGTCATGGCTGCCCATGATACCTAATGATATTTATGAATGGGCAATTCATAAACAATAATAAAAACTAAAATTGTTAATATTAAAATAAAATTACAATAAAAAATATATTTTAAAATACTTTTATTTTTATTTTTAATAAATAATTTTTATTTTTATTTTAAATAATTTTTATTTTTGAAAAGTAATAATTAATGCATGTATAGGTCAAAAACAAGGATGTTTTTTTGTTGTCCGCTCCAAATTGAACTCACAAAAATGGATTTCAGAAAGCATATTAAATGCAAGCAATCTGTCTACTTTAATGTTTTATTTAACTTTTGGGAAAATAAATGTCAAAACACGGGTCAAATAATGTTCAATCTTCATTGAGCATAACATATGCCGTAACATAACGTAATAACATAACGTAATGCCCTTTTAGTAAAAGATTACTTAATTTACTATAGTTCTCACCTCTACCACAACATAAAGTATTAAGGCTCATTAAATTAAAACTATAATAAATACATTAATAATCAATACAAACCAACATGAATACAAAGCATGCATTTATAAAAACCTTTCGTTTTGGATACTGAAAAACAGTTCTAGTGTTGTGGGGGATCATGATCAACATCTAAGTATATCATGTCTTATCTGAAAACATACATTTTCACATGATTCTGGACTTCTCATATCCCTTAAAATGAGAAGGAAATGTGAGTTTAAAATTAATGATGTTGTCTGTTGGTGGATTTATTCCCATCAATGATGTTTCACACAAGGCCACCTGTTGGACACAAGCAAAATTACATCAACAGATGTCAAGCTTATAGAAAACTAAATTACTAAAAGTGAAATTAATCCTCACCACAGTTATACAAGATGTTTATTTTGTGAATGTCCAGAATACTCGGCCCGTCTCTCTGGCCAATGGGAATGTAAGGGTCTGGTTTAGGGATGATGGTGGGCCCCCCGTCCTCTGAGAAGGCATACCTGTATGTGTGCATCAGCTTTTGATTATTGCTTAACTTTAAACCAACAAATACCAAAAGGGTGTGTTTTGGATCAAATCTTGTCTGCTGGGTATTTTGAGCTGAAATATCACATACTCACTCTAAGGAAGTCAGAGACTTAATTTACATCTTGTAAAAAGGGGCATGCCAGCAGGTACAGCATAATAAGACGTTAATATTAGGTTAGATTTAGGTCATGACGTCAGGTGACCAAAATTCAATGTCTAGCCAGCGTCTAAGGACAACTTTATTTTGACGTCCATAACGATGATATTTGGTTGATTTTAGGTTGTGTTGGAAAGTGACAAAAATACAACGTCTGATAGATGTCGTAGTGGTAACGTCCACACAACATCAAGGTGTAACATGATAGTTGATATTTGGTTGATTTTAGGTTGATTATAGGTTGGACATTGACGTCGACCTGACATTGGGTTTTGACGTTTGACTGATTTTCTTTATCAAACAATGTCCAACGTCCCCTTGACGTTGGAGTACAACATCAATATGATGTCAAGTTGATGTCCTGTGCCTGCAGGAATTATAGGTCTCCTTTAATTTATAATACAATTTTGAGTGTTAAGGCAAAACATTGCAGGTGAACATAGGATAAAATTTTTTTTAATAATCATTAACCCCATACTTCCCAACAGTTAAATAAGATTAATTAAAAATGTTATGTTTAGAAATGTAAATGAGGCATTAATTGATTAAACATGCAGAGATTTGCATACTTCTCTAGCACAACAATCTGAACAATAGAGGAAGTCAGGTTCAATTAGTCTTTATTTTAATTAGAATTAGGTCTTTGTGGAGGTGATTTGGGGAATCTCTTTATTCCAAATACTCAGAAAAGCCAGAAAAAAATATATTTTTTGCATTTCTTGGTAACACGAAATGTTGTTTATGTCAAACTGTGTTGTTTGTTATATGTAAGTGTTGCTGAAGAGGAGATTTATGGCTCCAAGTCTCTCATTTTGAGAAAACAGCCTTTAAAAATGTGCTGTAATTAAAAATTACAGCTAGCTCTCTGCAACTCTCACATGGTCGCCCACTGAAGCTAAGCAGGGCTGCTCCTGGTCAGTACCTGGATGGGAGACCACATAGGAAAGCTAGGTTGCTGCCGGAAGTGGTGTTAGTGAGGCCAGCAGGGGACGCTCAACCTGCGGTCTGAGTGGGTCCTAATGCCCCAGTATAGTGATGGGGACTCTATACTGCTCAGTGAGCGCCGTCTTTCAGATGAGACGTTAAACCGAGGTCCTGACTCTTTGTGGTCATTAAAAATCCCAGAATGTCCTTCGAAAGGGGTTTAACCCAGGCATCCTGGCCAACTCTGCCCACTGGCCTCTGTCCATCATGGCCTCCAAACCCTCCCATATTATAATTGGCTTAATCACTCTATCTCCTCTCCACCAATCAGCTTGTGTGCGGTCTAGCGCAAAATGGCTGCCGTCGCGTCATCCAGGTGGATGCTGCACACTGTGGAGGATGAGGAGATTCCTCCCTATGTGTAAAGTGCTTTGAGTGCCCAGAAAAGCGCTATATAAATGTAAGGAATTATTAAATTTACCTGAACACATTGATAAAGTGAGACAAAAGAAACACTTAAAGATGTATATAGCATGTTTTTTTTTACATTAGGCAAAAAAACTATGAACCAAAAAACCTTTAAATTACCCAATTGTCTCAACTTAAAGGGTTAGTTCATCCATAAATGAAAGTTCTGTTATTAATTACTCACCCTTATGTCTTTCCAATCCCCCAAGACCTTTGTTCATCTTTGAATTAAGACATTTTAGATGAAATCTGAGAGCTCTCTCATTCTCCATAGACAGTAATGTCCAGAAAAAGAATCAAAAACACTGTCAAAACACCTCATTTGACTTCAGAAGTTTAACTAGAATCACATGAAGCTCCAAGAACACTTTTGTGTACCAAAAAAAAGCCTGTAAAAATAACTTTACTGTCATATTGATTTTTTTTTTGTGCACAAAATTGTTCTTGGAGCTTCTTACTGTATATGTCACTAAAATTTAACTGAATGTTTTGCATATTTTTTTGGTTTTGTTTTTGGACTTCACAAACATCTTGTGGTTGTTGCTGTCTTTGGAGGGTCAGATATCTTAATTTTAGTTCTGAAGATGAACAAATGTCTCAGGAGATTGGAAAAACATGAGGGTGAGCAAATAATAATAGCATTTTCAATTTTGGGAGAGCTAACCCTTTAAGAGTTTTATTATTGCGCACATTATACACTAGATTTCCAATACTCACCTGCCGTAATGCATGACAGAACTGTAGTCATATGCGGTATTGAGGTTGTTGGTCTCATACTTCCTAAAGTTGTGTCTTTGATCTGTATGAAAGCAACAGCACACATGACTATCACACCGGACACCTCAGCTCAAATAATTACAGCACTGCTGGATGATATAATAACTCACTCTCTATGATGTTTTCCCACAGGATGGAAACGTAGCGGTCACGGTCAGAGCGGGACTGTTCGTGTACAAAGCCCAGAGCGTGCATGAGCTCATGGGAAGCCACTCCTGACCACATGCAACCTGGAGACTGCAAAGAGACCGTCTGACTGCCTCCTGTCATTCCCAAATATGACCAGCAGCTGATGGAACAAACAGTGAATTGTTATATTAATAAATAAATAAAGGAAAATGTACAAATACTGTCAGACGGTAGTACCTGTGCTAAAGGTACGTACCATTTACCATCTCTAAACTGGATGTACAGTACTATGTAAAAGCTAATATGTGCTGTTGTTGTATTCGTGTAATTTGAAGATATTTATACGCATGCTTAAATGATAATAAAGTTACATATTGTACATTTGGAAATTGTACTTCCCCTATAACTGATTTTGTACCTTAAATTATTAATATTTATTAGTTAAATAGAATAAAATAGAAAGTTCAAAAGATCAGATGCCTTCCCATTGCTTGATTTGTTGGCTTTTCCATTTTATTTTCTCTTTCAGTTTACATTGATATACATCATATTTTGATATAAACATTGATATATATCATATACATCAGTTTACATTATAGTATTACAATACTACTTGGTATTTGATATTTTAGCTGGTATAGTATAATAAGATGAATTAATGGTATCGCTACAACCCTAGTATACAATATACAATACTGTATACCAGGGGTTTAGTTCCAACACCAATCAGACACACCTGGGCTAGCTAATCAAGCTCTAACTAGGCTTTCTAGAAACATCCTTGCAGGTGTGTTGAGGCAACTTAGAGCTAAAATCTGCAGGACACTGTTTGACTCAAACTGTTTAACACAACCGAGATTGAGAACTCCTGCTTAATACAGTTCTGTACATACATATAGAGCAGGATAAATTGGGCTGTAAATGTAAATATAGTATAGTATTTTGCTGTAATTGATTTGCAATAAGTTCCTGGCGAACTGTTGGCAGTAAGTTACTGTAGATTATACAGGAAATTCTTAACAGTGTATAATAGATAGATTTCATATAATAGTTATCAATACAAAATGGAAATACTTATCTTCTCAGAAAGAAAAAAATTACATTAATAAAAGACTTTATTAAAATTAATCCGTTGGACTCACCCATATCTAGACTGAATATTGAGGAAGTTTGCTTGATGTGTGCGAGGCACAAATTTCACACAGGTTGCAGAGGAAATGTCCAACATCCCTGTTTCTATCGTGATTCTGTCCATATCATCTGTTGGACAGACAAAAAAAGAATAATTCACGTTGGCGTATGGCGTATGGACTCACTTTACCACACTGAAAAAAAAATGACGTTAGGTGTTTATTCAAACAACTTAATCAATTTGAGTCGAAACAACACAATTCTTAAGGTTTTTTTGGGACAACTTAATTATTTTATGTTCAATTTACTTAAATTTGTAAAAACTAATAACCTCTTAAGGCCCAAGGTGTTTTTTACATGCATTTTTATTTCTCTTTGCTATTTGGGCTTATTAGAACCTAATTAGAATTAAAACCTAAGTATCATCTTTTGATACGATGTACTTCAGAAAGTACCAGAAAGTAAAAACCTTTTTTTCCCCCATTTTAGACAATTAAAAATAGTATTTGGGACATTTCATATGCTGCAAAACAGTTGCAGGATGACACTGTGTGTCTGTAACAAAATATAAAACATTCAAAGTATTTTAAATAGCCACTTATGAGCTAAAATGTGCTGTCCACGGATGTGGATACTCAAGCCCTACACTCAAAAATTAATATATTTTTTTTTTTGCTTGTTCAAATTACTTATTTAAAATAAGCTGAAACAACACACTTCTTGAGATTTCCTTGGGCCAACTTAATTTTTTTATGTTTAATCCAGATAAATTTGTTCAAAATGTGTTAGGACAACATAAATGAATTGTGTGGAACCCTGCATTTTTTACAGTGTAGGAGGTTAAGTTAACTTAATCGCTTTGAGTTGAAACAACACAATTCTTAAGTTTTTTTTGCAACAGACAAATTTTTTT
Source organism: Danio aesculapii (assembly GCF_903798145.1). Taxonomy (NCBI): domain Eukaryota; kingdom Metazoa; phylum Chordata; class Actinopteri; order Cypriniformes; family Danionidae; genus Danio; species Danio aesculapii. Next base: position 8,148,911 of record NC_079443.1, on the reverse strand, counting down.
GTTTAATCAACTTATATTTGTAAAAACTATTAAGTTAACTTAATCAATTTGAGTTGTGACAACATGAAGGAATTGTGTAGAACCCAGCATTTTTTTACAGTGCATCATGCAGTTTCATAGAGAGATCTTATACTTACTTACCATATAATGTGGACATGATGTATGGTACATACACAAATCCGTCCACAGCTTTGGGCCAGCGGCAGGAATCTCCTAGACAGGTAATGGCACTGCGGGATCCTGGACTAAGTATGTCTCCCTCTCTTAATGGAAACCCTCTGGAGACTGGCGGAGGATGATAACCACATGCTTTCAAATAGTCATTTTACAAGCCAAAATAGATATTTGCCTCTGTGGTGTACATACGCTGATTTGCTCTCAGGATCCTGTCCATGGCATTCATCTCTTCTGGGTCCACGTATTGCTCTGTTGAATAGAGTAGAATAGTGCATTTACATATATTTTATATACATATATATATATATATATATATATATATATATATATATATATATATATATATATATATATATATATATATATATATATATATATATAACAGCATATACTGTCGAATATCTAGTTTACCTGAGTACTCTCTTTTTGACCTCAGCCTGGCTTGATGAACCAATGAAGAGTTCTAATAGAGAATAAAGATGTTTAAAAGACATCTATAGCAAAAAAGTAACACAAAAAAGGGAATTAAAACATGTTGTTTACGAATAGTTACCAATGGCACATGGTTTATATGTGTTTTATGATAAATTCACTGTAAAAAAAATCTAAATGAATACATTTAAAAAAGTAGTTCAGTAAATTCACTTTTCTAGTCATCTCAACTTAAATCAGTCAAACTGATTAAAATATGTTGTTAAACTTTGTATAACTACAAACGTTTTTGTTGAAACCTGATTAACTTATTAAATTAAGTTAAAGTAACATCAAAACATTTGTTGTCATGACTTTTCATCATTTAATTTTTTTACAGTGTATACTTTTGTATTGCATTATGGGACCTTCATCTCTGCTTCAAACATTTCCACAATCCTAAAAACCTTTTTCTACTATAAAGAACATTTTGTGGAATAAAAAGGCTCCATGGAACAATCAATCAACACCAGAAAAGAATGTTTTCAGTTCATTTAAGAATGTAATGCAATTCAAAAGTGTTAATAACCAAAAAAATTAAATGTGGATCAAAAGTTAATGCGACTTTTAATGAAATTACTTAAATCTCAATAACAGTTGCAGAATTAATTATTTAAAATGTATAAAAGAATGAATTTTGGCTTTTAAGGGATAGTTCATCCAAAAAATGAAAACTTTGCCATTATTTACTCTCCTTTGACTGTTAAAATGTCTAAATGTTCTAAAAGTATTTGTAATTGTTGTTTTATTGTTCCGTTGAACACAAAAATATATATATTTTTTGATAGAAAGCTGAAAACTGATAACCGTTTACCTCTATAGTATTTGTTTGTCCTACTATGGAAGTCAATGGTTAAAGGTTTCAAACATTCTTCGAAATATTTTCTTTTGTGTTCAACAGAAAAAAAACCTCTCAAACTGTTTAGTACAAGTCAAAGGTTTTAGGTCAACAGTTCTTAAAGCAAACATTTCTTTTCTTAATGTGAAACTTATTTCACTAATCTAAAGAATGTTTTCCACTATATAGAACATTATGTGCAATGCAAAGATACCATAAAAAGTTATATTTGTCATAAAACCATCAATCGCCAAAAAAATAACCATTATTTTTCTGAGTAAATTCTGCCATTCTTACCTGCACAGGTAAAGACCAGGATTCTAACACCAATCCCACAAAAATACCCACACAGAGCATCTTGGTGGTCACTTTTTAGTGCTTCCTGGATGCAACTGCATGCAAACTAAAGTTAAGGCCGTTCAGACTGAACATATATGCCTACTCAGAGAACCACCCATCTTTACACCCAGTTGCATCCTCAGTGATTATTTCATATTGGTGTATTTCCCTAATGAATGGTTTGTAAAGCATTTACATCCACAGTTAGCTGTGACTCGACACTTCAGCATTTTAAAGATTGATCGCTACAATGACAGTTTGAAGTCTTGCTGATTCTTATGTTTTTCACCCTGAGCAAGCAGAACACATGCATGCAGTCTTCAAACTCGTCTTTATCCCTGAACAGCATCTTAATAATCATTTTAGCAGTGTTTATTATATATACCTAACACATGGTGCGTGTAAATACCCCTCATCCCTTTCTTAAACTTATCATTTGTGCATTACAGCTAATAACTGGTTGTTTTACATTCAGCTTGGGTAATTCATAGTGTCGATGCCTTCATACGTATTTATTAGCTGGCTGAGTTCAGCTGATTCTTTATTTGACTGTCAACAGTGTAACTGATTTTAATGCAACTCTCATTTGGAGATTTGAAACATTGCACAGTGAAATGAATGAATGAACACATGTATGGACACGCTTTATTGATGTAATGTTTATTTGAGACATTATGATGTCAGAATCTGAGCATGAAAAGATATATAAACTGAAACAGTATGTTACAGGTTACTAAATAAAATGATTAATATTTACTTATTATTATTATCATATTAGCAATCTCCACAATCAACCAATTTATGTCAAGCAAAATGATAAAATAAGCATTAATCTCAGATATAATGCTTCTGATGGATCAGTCGTTGCTATGTATGGAGTTTACTGCATGTTACAGTTATACAGTTTATTAATCTTCATTATATCCAAGTCGCTGGGTCCCAATCTCTGTCCAATCTTCACATTCCAGTTCCTTTTCGGCACAATAGTTGGTTCTCCATCCTCAGAAAAGGCATACCTGAAATGACCAAGAATTCTTACATAACAGAACTTTCGATCATCTCTTGCCTCATCATTTCAAATGAATGTTGACTTACTTTCCAAAGTGCATCACAGAGCTGTAGTCGTAAGGGGTGTCCAAATTGTTCGTTTTAAACTTTTCGAAATTCCTCAGCCTGTCTTTATTATTTAATTATACAGAAGTATAAGTGAGAGATTAAATACAATACTTCATATTGACTTTTATATATAAATCTATAAGGACATTACTGTACCTTTCCATATATTAGACCACATGATGGTGACATACTTGTCCCGGTCGGCTCTGGATTGTTCATGCACAAAGCCCATAGCGTGCATTAGCTCATGCACGGTGACCCCAGATCCAGTGCAGTCGGGCGATTGCAGAGAAATGGTTTGTCTACCACCACGTGCCCCCAAATATGACCAACACCTAGAGAATTATTGATAAGAAACAATGAGATTCACTCAGTGTGAAACCAAATTTGATAATAAGGATGTTTATACCCTTTAAAAATGTCTGTTATTTTAATCAGAAGGAAAATTTGTACTACTGCAAAAATATTTGAATAGTAAACTGTAAGTTTCCTTACTATATACATTGAAAAACCGTAAATTGACTTTCAGTTCCCTGCGAGACACTTCAATTTTTTTTGGTGAGTTTTTTCGTTATTGTTGATTATTATCTTTCTTATTATGGAGTCAATCTAGGGCCATATATATATATATATATATATATATATATATATATATATATACTTGCAAAATATAAGAAAGTTTAGCAAACAAAAAATAAAGTATTGGGCAAAAGAATTGTAAAATAATTCAAAATCACAAAAAATTATAAAGAGAAAATAGAGTTTTGACAAATAAAAATTAGTTTTGCAAAACAAAAATAAAGAACTGCACATAAAAAATCAAGTAGTGCAAAAAATAATGACATAATGTAAAAAAATATTCATAAATTAGCTAAATATTTTTTCCAGTATTGCCTTTACAAAACCTCTCAAGTCAATTGCAATGCTCATTTCGATTTGCAAGTTTTGCTGTTTGAAGTCTTAAACAGCCCCCCAAAAAACAAAGAATTCAGGGATTTTACTTATGCTGAGTTCAGACTGCATGATTTCAGGCCTGATTTTGACCCGCCGACAGGTTTTGAGAAATTGCCGTCAAATGCTTGAAATCATAAGCACATCAGTGCTCGTTTACATGAGTAGTGTAACTATCAAAGACGCAATCTGAGAGAATCACTGATGAGTCGCCGACACCCGTGAGATATTTTGGCATGCTAAATAACTGGAGCTGTCAGCGATTCAAATCATGTGGTGTGATGTGTTCTGATTGAAAATAACATCGGCGATCACCTACAGCCAATGAGAGAGCAGCATCCACTAGTATGGGTATCTGCAGGCCAGCGGGAGGTTGGGGGAGAAGTAAAAGCACTCATTTTCAGTTTATTTGGACGTAAGAAAAACTAGTGGAAATTTGGCAGGAGCAAAAATTATCATAACCGGGTCGATAAAGAAAAAAGCTTGAGGACAAATTGCTAAATAAGCAAAATAAGCACATTTTCTAAAGCTAAAGCGTTCTTTTTCCATTATATAGTTAATAAGAAAAAATATATTACGTGACCTTGCATTGTTTCCATGTCACTCCTCACATTTTTGGTTGTGAGACGTAGTTTGGACAAAGTTGTCAGTGATTCTTCCTATTTTAAAGTCATGCAGTGTGAAACCCCCATTCGCTGACCCATCCTACAGAGTAAACACAGCAGCGACAGAGCGCTACTCCAGATAGTCATGCAGTGTGAAAACATCCAGGATACGACTACTTTGAAAATCATGCAGTCTGAACTCAGCATTAATCTTGATTAGATTTATGACAGCGATTCATGGCTGATTTCATTTGTCACGATGTCTGACATTTGATGACGTCGCTTCATAGGAGGCAGGTCCAGGCATGTCATACACACCCCAGTTCCCGTGACTCCGCCCCCTTATCAAATCAGGGCCAGAAAGTGAATCGCACAGAAATGTGAAGTGCAAAACGAAAACAACATTGCAAAGTCACAGTTGACTGAAAAGCAAATCAATTGAGCAGTGCAATTGACTTGAGAGGTTTTGTAAAGGCAATACTATTTTTTGCACTACTTGATTTTTATTTGCAGTTCTTTATTTTTGTTTGCAAAATTCCTTTATATTTCTCAAAATTAATTTTTTCCCTTTGCGATTTTTGAGATTTGCATTATCTTTTTATTTCATTTTTTATTTCATTTTTTCTTTTCTTTCATTATCATTTTTTGTTTGCAAAACTTTCTTTTGAACTTGACTTAATATATTTTTAGCTTTATTTTTGCATCAGGTATGCACATTAAAGTTATATGTAGGTCCAAACAGGATCAGTCTATTTATTTACTTATGCAAATGTGTGAAAACAATTACACGGCAATTTTTAACTTTTTGATTTAGTGGCTAATTCGTATGAATTCGTACGATCTCATTCGATTTGCTCATTCCTTAATGACAGTTGGGTTTAGTGGCGTTGTTGGGTGCCACACCTTCTTTATAAAATCATACATTTTCACACAACTAAACTTGTACGAATTCGTAGGAATTAGCCCCTAAACTGACAAAACGTAATTTAATTATGTTTCCTGGTGAGATCAGGCTGGCAAACATACATTTATTCGTTTTTTCAGTAATTTTATTAACTAAGATGAAAATTTTTATATCATTTATTTACAAACAGTTCGTCAAGTAATATTTTCTGTCTTTAAGTCGATATATTATATGAGAGACTTGCTTTGCTTGCCAAACAAATGGATCAAATTAGATTTGCATTGTAATCCTTAAATAAAGTTTAAAAGTTATTCTTTTTTATTTCATGTTTAAGGTTTTTAGTTACCATCAATAAATCCGCATAAACATAAATCTGCAGATTTGTTTTTTACAAACTTCTGCGCAAATATACCAAAACAAAGTCTAAATGTTGTTAGAATAATGTTTATTGTGCTATTTAGTGCTGTGAGTTAGCATGTTGGTGTTTAGTAGTGAATTGAATTGAATAGTTGTGTGAATGAGCACCTTTACATATTAGTACTTTATCTTCTCTGCTTGTGGAAAAGTTATTAGTTATAAGCTTTGATTTTCTTATCGTGTGTGTTTTTGTTTGTTTCATTTTATAAGTACAATGTAGATGTTAATACTTCAAAACATTGCTTAATGGAATATGGTAGTTTACTGTAAATTTAGAAATGTCTACTGACTGTATTTTAAGCGGTAAACATCTAACAACCACAGTTGTGAGTGCCATTTAATACTTTTGCAGAATTTATTACAATGTACCCTGTTTTGGGCTGAATATCCAGGTAGTCCCTCTGGTGAGTTCTGGGCACGAAACGTACACAACTGTCCTGTTCGATGAGCTCCATACCTTCCTTAATGTTCTTCACGTCTGCATCGTCTGTCAAACCAAAACCAAGTTAGTGTTCACTGTGGCACTGTGTGTGATTATAAAAAGTGTCAGGTTTCTGCTTACCGTACGCATGAGAGAGTGAGTATGCAATGTAGACATTTCCATCCACTGATTTGGTCCACAAGCAGCTCCTGGCAAAACAGTTCTTCTGACTCCTTCCAGACACAGCGATATCCCCTTCTCTGAGATTGGTGCCGTCCACAGAAAAGACACCTAGAGACAGAGAATTTTGGCATTGATGGTTCCATGAATAACTTTTATTTAGCATTCCTGTTTAATTCACAAAAGGTTATTTAGAGGATATTAAACTGCTGTAGATGTTAAAAACACTTTATTTGTTGACTGTAAATGTAACTTTGCATCTATACGCTGATTAGCTAGAGTCATACACTGTTAGATTAAGGTTAGGATGCTTGAGCAAGTTGATATTTTTTTTTATTTGGCTATATAGTCCATCGTGGACCATCGTTTTTTTTTTTATGTTCTGTCTATTATCATGTAAATAAAAGAAATATTTAAACAGTCTAGAAATAAATAGGGACATTTTAAATGTAGTGGGAACAATTGGTACCAAGCCCAATCAAAAGCTTACTAAAAACTTTTATTTTATTCTTCTTTTTATTTATTTATTAATTTGTTTATCCAGGATCGTCCCATTAAGATACAACATCACTTCTACCAGGGAGTCCTGGTCAAGACAGGCAGCATAGGACAAAGTTAACTTATCATCAAGCCAGACACCTAAATAGTTATAAGATGCAACTTGTTCTATCTATGCACCATTTAAAGTTTTAATATTAAAATTGTGGATTGATAATCAAGAGACATTTAGAATGAATTAGAGTCTATTGGCACTTTTATAGATGAAGCCATAGTGTAAATAATTGTGTCGTCTGCATAAAAGTGTACATTTGCTGACTCAAAAGCTTTACTAAGTTAAGTTCCCTTTTTCCCTATTAGATTTATGGATTTGATTTTTGTTTTCAGTTTAGAATAAAGTATAAATCTATACATATATATATATATATATATATATATATATATATATATATATATATATATACATATATATACATATATATTATATATTGAGTATATATATATATATATATATACATTATATTACATATATATACCATATATATAACATAGATTATACAGATATTATATACATAGAGATACATATATAATATACATATATAGATATACATATATATATACTATATATATATATATATATATATATATACCACACCAACACACTCAGTTGAAGTCAGGGTGTGTGGGTTGGGGGAGCACCCCCCTGAATTAATAGCCCCCCCCCGTTAAGATAAAATAAATCAGTATTAGAAATTAGTTATTAAAACGATACATTACTAAAATATTACTAACTAAAATATTGACATTAAAAACAGTAATAATTAAATAAATTAACCAAAATAAAGTAATTATAATAATAACTAAAATGTTGTTCAGTCCGCCTGAATGAAAATAGATAATTTTGGTGTCAGCACAATGAGGGTTAAGATATTACACCAAAACAAGCTAAAACATCACAGATTAATCTTCAAAAACTTTACCTTGATAGTCATTTACATCTATGATCCTGTCCATTGCAGTTTGATTCTCTTCAATATCTTCTAGAAAAAAAGAGATACAACTTTCAAAAATGTAATTCATCAAAATAATGATAATCAATACAACACTTTTACCAGAGTAGCTTCTTTGCCTTCTTGCTCCAAAATTCGGGGAAACCTGCAAGAGAAATGAACCCAAATATGTTGGTCTGCTACTTATTAAAAACATAATACACACTCGTATTACTTATATGCAGTTACCTGAGCAGGCAAAGACAAACATGGTCCTGCTAAAAAGAGGACGATAAGCAGTGTGTACTCCATCAGCGCACTGAGACTTGTTGTCTACTACCTTCAGACAACTTGCCTTTTAAGTGCTCTTCCTGTTACATAATGTGCACCCTCAGTGACCAACCAACGTCTGTTTTTCTTCGCGTTATTGTTGTTTTTCTCTATTTTAACCACTTAACTACTATTTTCATTGTGTGATACGTGATGTAATTTAGTCTACGGTCACATAAAACTTGTTCGCCCGAACAGGGACTTGAACCCTGGACCCTCAGATTAAAAGTCTGATGCTCTACCGACTGAGCTATCCGGGCTCTTGCAAACTGATTTTCAGGCGGAAATGACAATAGTGCGGATGTAGCAGTGCTCCGCTCTTTCTTTCAGTCAGTTCATGTTCATATATTGAATTTCAGCGATTGTTTCTGCTGTTAAATTTCCATTGTTATCATTCTTGCGATTCACAGAATTATTAGTGTTAGTCTTGAGTAATACAAATAACGTATTTAAAGTTTTAACTGAACAGATAAACATACAATTCGAAAAATGAAACTACATGGAGTTTAAAGAGTTGTATCATCCAATCAGATGTTACTCAAGCAAATTACTAATTAGTACTCACGCGTTGTGTCGGTCGAGCGAAAGTTGTTTACCAAACTGTAAAATCGGGTTGTGTGAGTAGAAAACGTGATTTGCAGTAATGAAGACCCCACAAAACTCTTTAAACGCCACCTTTCAGGACGATAAAGAAATACAGGTAAAACTTTTCACCACGTGTATTTATTTATCCGCCGAAAATGAACGAACGCTGCTTCAGGTTTTGTACATTTTTCTTGTCAGGATTTGTTAAAACAGCTTGAGGACGCCAAAACCGAACTACAGCTTACTAATGATGAGGTGGAGCGAGTAAACAAAGACGTTAACAAATGGTAACTAATACTTATATGTATTATACCATAATTATCCGTATGAAATAAAGATCCAGGATGTTATGATTTATAAGCATTGTTTTAGTACCAAAAACAAACATATTTTTGTAGTTTGCTAAATTAACCATAGAATATTATGCAAGAAGTGATTCTACAAATAATCACATGGGCTACATTATACTATATATACATACAATTTGCCTTAGCTATATTAAAGTGAATGAACAAAATAGCATAATTTGTTATGTAATTAATTGGCTTAATGCATGAGGATTTCAGGTGCACTTACTGAAGCAAGAATTATTCATATTTCTTTAGCAGAGAAGAGCTTGACCAGAGGATGATGATGATGGTCCAGAAGGACGAAGGCCTGTGTAATTCACTACTTGAACTGGATGCCATCATGCAGGAGAAGAAAAGTCTCACTAGTCAGTTGGAAGAATTTACTTTGTCTGGGTATGATTGTACAGCAACACTACTGAACAACCTACTATGCATTTATTTTGTTCAGATTTATCTTGCAAAAATAGGAGGTTGTTTTATTGCTTGTTTTTCTTAGCCCTCGTGCATCAATTTAAATATGAAGCACACACAAATGTCTATTTTAAAAAACCTCATAAAAGTGACATATTTTAACATTCATCTACACTTTTTTTTTCCACACTGAAACAGTTTTCTTTACCAGAAATTGTCTTTATAACACTTACATTTTATGTAAACAAGTGTTTAAAGCAAAAAATGAAGTCAAAATAAGACAAGAAAAACAAACACATTCAAGACTTGCCAACAAAATGAAAGTCTGTTTAACAGACAGTATAATCTATGTATTTTATATATGACTTTTGCTTAATTGCTTTAAAAGGCACTGTATGGAATTTTGTACCTAATGAAAAATTTGTTTATCATAGGAGATGATAGGGAAATATAAACATTTCAATGAAAAATGCATATTTTGACATTTTATAGACCCTTTTCACACTTCAGGGTTTCTTAGTAGCAGAAGTCGTCATAGTAGGGAAAACTTAGAGCGCAAGTGAATTGGAGAGTACAACAAATACATATTTGCTCAAATAATAAAAAAACACTCCACAATGATGTTATAAAGACTTTCAGAAAAGGAAAAAAATTGTGTGAGACTGATGACGGCAGCCTGAAGAGAGAATAACGTTGCTGTCCCGTCCCAGAGACGCTTTATTAGAAACGCCACGCACAAGTGGTAATTCGTTTTTTGTCATTTGAAGCAAAGATGATATAATACATACATAAATGCGTATAAATGTTTATAGGTTTTTTAAAAATAAAAATATAAAAAACTTTAAAGGGTTTAAGATGCTGATGACTGTTAAACGTGTCATAAGAGTCTTGTGAAAAGGGTCCATTTGCAAGAACATTCCAAAAATACTCAATATTTTGTTTATTAAAGGACAAACTATCCATAAGGATGCACAAGGGCTTTTCCAATTCTGTCAGAGTTATTACACAAGATGTTCTACTGAATTAATAAATAAAACATCAAATTGAGAAGGAAAATTCTCCAATCTACATGATGAAAGTTTTGCCTTTGCCTTTTGTTCATGCGTTCAGGGGTGGATTTAACCGATAAGCGAGGTAAGCGGCCGCTTGGGGCCCCAGGAAATCTGGGGGCCCCCAATAGATATCTAGTTTAAATTATAAGTATAAATTATACCTATAAACTATATCTATCTATCTATATATATCATATATACACAACATCGTTTTCTACCATATTTTGTTTGGTAAGCGTTAAAAAAATACAATTATTATTATTTTAGTTTAAAATTCATTTTAAGAAAACAAATCATTTAAAATGTAGAGATTGCATTCATTTAAAATGTCGAAAAGAAGATTGAGTGATCTAAAAAACCAGCAATATAAATAAATATTAAATCAAAGTTGAAAGGGTGTATTTCAGGACCTGGGCCCTATGGCTGGAATTGCTTAGGTCCCCAAAATCACTAAATCCGCCTCTGCATGCGTTGTAAAATATGCTCAATGTATAAAATTCTCCTTTTGTTTCAGGACTATCGAGTCAAAGCAAGCTCTTCTGAGGAGTTTGCAGGAAGAGGAAAGCAGTCTGCTGGAGCAGGAGTGTAATCTGAAGCTCAAGCTTGAGCAGCTGAAGAAAGCGGTTGATGCGTATTCAAACTTAGAAGAAGGTACAGCATGTCATGATCTGTAGTAGCCACAAACACCGGAGATGCAGAATCATGTGCCGTTGATGTTTTTCAGGTTCACAGGTAAATTCAGTGAAACCGGGCTTATCTAGCAAGAGTAAGACTACTGACAAGACTGTGAGAAAAAGAGGAGCACGCAAGTGAACACAACAGAAAAAGAACATATTTATTTTTAGTAAAATTAATTTCCAATAAACATGAACAAATAAATACCTTGTGTAATGTTTTGTGTCATTTGATGAAACGATTCCAAAAGGAAGTGTTAATTCGACTTCAATGCTGAAGAAAAATCTTAAAAGACATCCAAAAATAAACCAATCATTTACTCCCTTATGTTTTTTTTTCTAAACTGACATGACTTTCTTTTTTCTCTCCTAGTGTGTGTGTGTGTGTGTGTGTGTCTGAAAACCATACAAATACATCTGAAAAAGGATCAAGCAATAAAAACATACACTGACAATGATACACAGGCTATAATTCCCATATAACATTTAATTGTTTTTTTTAGCTTTTGTATTATTACAATATAAAAGCCAGTTGTATGTATCACACTAATCATTTAAATGAAGGTTTTAAGTAAAGGGTGATAGAACTTTTTGTTTTTGGGTGAACTATCCCTTTAACACACTGATCCGAATATACGCGTTCGCGCCGTAGTGTAATGACACTTTTCGGCCACCGTAGACGTATAACCACATGTGTAATTTAATATGAATCATTTCAACTTAATCGGACTAAAAACCTAAATTCATCCAATGCTTTAGGCAAAAAGGTAAACAAATATATTTACTCTGATGCCATTGAAAATAAGATGAATTTTAGGGAGTATCTATCGTCTACAGTCTGCAAGTGCTGAATCAGACTTTACTCTCGGAGGGAAGCAGCTGACCGATTAAGAGAAAACATGGACATTGCACTCTGCCGTGTTAATTGCAGTTCCTACTCTCATATAATTCTACTTCATTCTCTTGTTTTTAGGTGATAGTTTGTTGTTTTGTTTGCTGAATCATGTCCTCGTCTCCGGAGCTGCGGAGTGTGTTTACTCTGTGTGCCGATCAGACGGTGTCCTGCGGGCTGAGAGAAGTTTCTGCCCTGCTGGACCAGACTGACCCTCCACAGCCTACCCCATACACTGAAGGTAAACACACACACATTAACTGTTATTGAGGTAAATTTGATTTTATATTCGCACAGTCATTCATTTTTTGATGACTATTTGATTGACTATTATTTCGATGCTATTTGAGTCTCCAAGACATTATATGGTGAAAAACGCTTGTCTGATAGGATTCTCCCATTTCCACCAAAGAACACAATGATAAGTGCTCTAAACTAATTGAAATGAAAAAGAATTACTCTGATTTGAGTGCAAGTAGCTGAATTGTCATGTCCTTAGTCATGTATGCTCATGTTCAGTTACAAATATAACTTAAATAATATCAGAATCAGAATCAGAATCGGTTTTATTGCCAAGTGTGCTTCACACACACAAGGAATTTGTTTTGGCTACAGAAGCTTCCAGTGTACATAAAGTGACAAGTGACAACACAAAATAAATCTGAAAAAAAAAAATAATAATAATAATAAAAAATGATGAACATTGAACAGATGCGGTTAGTGAAGAAACCTGGATGTTGAGTTGTATGTACAGATTGTTATAAATATACAGGTTATAAGGTGCTGTGTACAAGTGCGAATGTAGAAAGTATTGCATTGTATATTGATATAAGGTGCTGTGTACAAGTGCGTATTAGAAAGTATTGCACATATTTATTGCACAGTAGGGGAATATTTAACTGTTCGTAAGGTAGACAGCCTGAGGAAAGAAACTTTTCCTGTGTCTGGCTGTTTTTGTGCTCGGTGCTCTGAAGCGCCGACCAGACGGTAACAGTTCGAACAGGTAGTGTGCTGGGTGTGAGGCGTCCAGAGTGATTTTGCGAGCCCTTTTACTCACTCTGGAAGAGTACAGTTCTTGAAGTGTAGGAAGGGTAGTGCCAGTGATTCGTTCAGCAGTCCGGACTATTCGCTGTAGTCTACGGAGGTCAGTTTTGGCAGCTGAGCCGAACCAGACGGTGATTGAAGTGCAGAGGATGGATTGGATGACAGCTGAGTAGAACTGTACGAGCAGCTCCTGTGGCAGGTTGAACTTCCTCAGCTGACGAAGGAAGTACAGTCTCTGCTGGGCCTTCTTCACAATAGAGTCTATATGAGTGTCCCACTTCAGATCCTGAGAGATGGTGGTGCCCAGGAACCTGAATGACTCTACTGCAGCCACAGTGCTGTTCATGATGGTGAGTGGGGGGAGTGCAGGGGGGGTTTCTCCTGAAGTCCACTATCATCTCCACTGTTTTGAGCGTGTTCAGCTCCAGGTTGTTGTATCTGCACCATAACGCCAGCCGCTCCACCTCCTGTCTGTATGCAGACTCGTCACCGTTCTGGATGAGGCCGATAACAGTAGTGTCGTCTGCAAACTTAATGAGTTTGATGGAGGGGTCTTTTGCAGTGCAGTCGTTGGTGTACAGGGAGAAGAGCAGTGGAGAAAGAACACATCCCTGGGGGGCACCAGTGCTGATGGTGCGGCTGTCGGATGTGATTTTGCCCATTCTGACTAGCTGCTGTCTATCTGTCAGAAAGCTGGTGATCCATTGACAGACAGAGCTAGGAACAGAGAGCTGGGCCAGTTTGTACTCAAGCAGTGATGGGACGATGGTGTTAAAGGCAGAACTGAAGTCCACAAACAGAATCCTTGTGTAGTTCCCTGGTTTGTCCAGATGTTGTAGGGTATAATGCATATAATAAATCTACTATATACTATATACTTTTCATTGATCTTGTGTTGTCACATTTATAATACTTCAAATGCTATTTTTGTTAATAATTAAAACAACATTAGCACTATTTAATTATCTGTGAATAATGTTGTACTTTGATAGTCATTGGCTGCTAATATGATTTCCCTATTTAGAATTTGCTAAGAAATTATATTAAGAATGTGAAAGTCAGAATGTGTGAATTTTAAACCAAATTTACCTCAGTTCACACGCTGACGGACCTGTGGAGTCTATTCTGATCTGTTTATACCACACTCTTCATTACACTTACAGATGCTGTACCGAGGAAGACCATGTTTGCTGGTGAGGTGTCAGACAGGATGTTCTGCTCGGCCTGTCAGTGCCCTTTTGAGAGTCGCGAGGAGCAGGTAAGGTTGTTTTAAAGCAGGGGTGCCCAAACTTTTTCTTATGAAGGGCCAAAAACCAAGTATCACTAAGAGCCATTGGCTGAAGATAAATATACCAAACTATTTTACATTAAAGTTGCCTTGGGTAATTTTCTAATTCATTTTATATTTATAAATATATCAAAAGCATTTCTTTGAATCGTATTAACTAATGCGGTGTTACTTTTTTAATTATAGCTTATTGCAATTAAAACAATCACATATATAATGGTGTAGGTCAGTGCTGAATGCACTAGTCAAGCAGAATCTGCCTTTGCCTTGATTCGCTCACCAAGATCTCTGCATTGTCCTCTATTTGTCAAGTGACAGTATGTACATTTTAGACTAAATCTGATACATTTGAACCATTTTCTGTTTTTTTCTTGTAGCTTAATAATAAAACAAACAAATTAAAGATTATATAAAATTTGAAATGACAAGCTCTAAACCATTCCCATCATTCTCCTCTTCTCAGATGGCATGGTGGGCCAAATCAATGGTTACCATTGGCCAACTCTGGCCCGTGGGCCCTAGTTTTGGCATCTCTGTGTTAAAAGCATAGTTTACCCAAAAATTAAATGTTACTCACAATGTATACAGGTGGTTGAGAACTTTTTATGAAAATCATATTCGCAGCCAAGGACTATCAAAGTACAACATTGTTTACAGTCACTTAAATAGAGCTAATGTTGTTTGGAAGTATGGCTGCACGATACTGTGAAATTAAATTACATGCGATACTTTGTTTTACCATGATATTTATTACGATATGAATAAAAATTCACCAGATGATTTGAATAACTGTATTTGGAAATATTTCATTTCATTAATTTCATTAATTAAGATTGACTGGAATGATCAAGTATGTTTCCATGCAGTGCGTCTGCACAAATTATAATAAATTACATGCAAAAAATAATAAAAACAGTAACCACAAGTACAGAAATTGAACAATCAAATGTAAAATAACATGGTTATCATTGAAAAAATTATTATTAAAAAAATTATATATTTATCTTTTAATCTTTAATATATAATAATAAATTGCGATGTGACTATTGCAGATACACACATTGTGATATCGATGCTCAAACGATATATAGTTTAGCCCTATTTTGAATTCATAAACTTGCATGCAATTTCAGAATGAATATTCAAAGTAGTGTGGTAAACAATTTAGGGGCCGTGTCACAAGTTGTCAATGTTCAAAAATAAATGAATGGGTGAATATGAAGCCAACTTTACCTCATTTTCAATGTGGTGATGTCACTGGCCCATTAGCATTCCCTGCTTGTTGTCAAACCGTTTCATAACTGTAACAAGAGGCAATTCAATCATAACTTTACATTAAAACAGCTATCATCATTATTATTTATCATTATGTAGATGTTTTTGGAGTCTCAGATGTTATGAAAATGAAAAATATAGAAGAGGAAATACCTTAGGACTATTGTTATCGTTTACATCCCTCAAAAGGGTCTGTAGTAGGAACCATGGAAAATACCATGGAAGTCAATGGCAGCTGCTTTCCAACATTCTCCATTTTATCTTCCTTTGTGTTTAACAGAAGAAACTCAAACTTAATTCTTTTCTCAGATGGAGCACTATAAACTAGACTGGCACCGCTTCAACTTGAGACAACGTCTGGAAGGAAGATCAGCGGTCACAGTGGAGGAGTTTGAGAAGAAAACCGGCACAGGTAGATGCATATAAAGCACAGGTGTCAAAGCAAGTTCCTGGAGGGCCGCAGTTCTGCACAGTTTAGTTCCAACCCTAATAAAACACACTTGATCAAACTAATTAAGTCCTTCAGGCTTGTTTGAAGCCTACAGGTAAGTGTGTTGAATCAGGGTTGGACTGCAGCCTCCAGGAACTGGCTTTGACACCTGTGATATACAGTATGCTCATGACACAGTTTGCAGTCCTTTTTGTAATCTTCCATGCCCCTGAACAGGTGACATCTCAAGCATTTCAGGCTCAGACAGTTCAGACAGCGAGGATGGAGATCTTGGAGATGAAGTGGCCCCTGTGCAGATGGACAGTGCTCTGGATCAGCCTCAGAGTCGACTTTCTGCCAAAGTTGTCTTCCAAAATGCAGAGGGACAGTTCCTGTCATTGTATCGCTGCATTCTGCAAAGCAAGAGAGTAAGTCAATAAATTCTCTAATTGGTTAATCTGTGCAAGATCATTCGCCAAACACGTTACTGTCATTTTTATTGTTTGAGGAATAAACCGAAAACAAACAAAAAGGCTTCAGGACGATTGAACCAAAAGCTTAAAAGTTCTAATTATTTTCCAGGTTTTAGCACAAATTTCTGTAGCTTTTTATTATTTGGCTCTCATTCAATTTTGTTGTTTGTTCACACTCAGGAAAATGAAGAAGACTTGGTTTCTTCTTTACTGAAAATCTCCAACAACACTGTTTGGGTTATTCTGATGACTGGTGGGGGGCACTTTGCTGGAGCAGTTTTTAAGGGGTCAGTGAAAAGTTCCGAATGTCTTCTTTCTTTTAAGCAAAAAATATAAGATGTAATCAAGTATGATTCTCAAACTGATCTGTGTAACGTCTAGAAAAGAGATTCTGCAGCACAAGACCTTCCACCGGTACACTGTGAGAGCGAAGCGAGGGACAGCGCAGGGACTGAGGGACTCTCAGAACCGCAGCCACACGCCCAAATCTGCAGGCGCAGCTCTTAGGAGATACAATGAGGCAGCGCTGCATAAGGTACAGCTATCCAAGCTCATTCATTAAAATATCCTATCTGAATTCACTCATGTGTGTGTGTATATATGAATTGAATTCAGACATGCTCCATCCTGCATGTTATCATTATCACATGACCTACTCCCCAAGGTTATAATTGTTTTGGATTTTTTTATTAGTTTTAGTTTTTATTTAGTTTTGACTTTTTGTTTTCAAATTCAGTTAGTTTTAAATAGTTTTAGAGGTTGATTTACTAGTTTTTATTAGTTTCTATAATGTGAAATAGCTTATTTTGGTTTAGTTTTTATTACTTTCAGTATTAGTTTTAGTTTTTTCTAAATAAGGATATTTGTTTGGTGCAAGATTCAAAATCAACAGAATAAATATTGTAAAATAAAAACTCAACCAAAGATCTAATGTATTCAGAGGACACATGAACACTACCATCTACAACTACCATCTACCCATCCTCAAATTCAAATACAACAGCCAACAAGATAGCAGGCATAAGTACAATTAGTGTGCAAGGCAGCTTCTGAGGTTAGATTCATAGTGGTGATGGAAAATTCAGATCTTTAACACGAACCGGATCTGTTGTGACAATCTTCCCATGTTAGGACTCAACATACCAAATATATGTAGTCAGCAATCATAATTTCAGTCAGTTATAACATCACCATGATCTGAAAAGTTTCATGATTAAGTTTTGCAACCCAACTGAAGCATGATTTACAAATTCCATTATTCCGTTATAAAATACACTTACGTTTTGCCTGATCCTCTCATTTATCCCCTCGGTTTACCAACGCTGCAGCTGGTCAAGTTTATTTTAGCCACAGAAGGCTGTCATGTACTGTTTGTGTTGGTTCACTGAATCACACATGCATAGTATTTTTGGTTCATCGCTTCTCAAATCTGATGTCAATGTATTGTTCTAATAAATGAATAACGCTATATATATATTGGTTTTTTTTTAGTAAGAGGACTGTATCAGGCATGTTTACCCAAATCAGTAGTTTGTGGATAAGAGTGCTTTTTGGAGATAATTCATTCATTCATTCATTTTCTTGTCGGCTTAGTCCCTTTATCAATCTGTGATCGCCACAGCGGAATGAACCGCCAACTTATCCAGCATTTGTTTTGCAGCCCTTGCAGCCGCAACCCACCTCTGGGAAACATCCACACACACTCATACAATACGGATAATTTAGCCTACCCAATTCACCTGTACCACATGTCTTTGGACTGTGGGGGAAAACGGAACACCCGGAGGAAACCCACGTGAACGCAGGGGGAGAACATGCAGACTCCACACAGAAATGCCAACTGACCCAGTCAAGGCTCGAACCAGCAACCTTCTTGCTGTGAGGCGACAGCATTTACCTACTGCGCCACTGCGTTGCCTTATTGGAGATAAGAATTGTTTCAAATTATTTAGTTTGATTTGATGAACTAGTTCAAACGGTTCACTTAGAAGATCTGGTTAAAAAGAACGATTCGTTCGCCAACACTAATACAGAAATAAAACCCATTATTGGGCACAAATTTGTTAAATTAATCATTTTAAGTCTCTGTATTTAATGCTGTCACCATGTTTGGTCATGTCCAATCGTTGTTTTTGTAACAGGGAGCAAAAGAGAAGACTGGCCAATGGCAGCAGGATTATAAACTCTGAGGTGATGTACAGGTCAAACACCTGTAGCGCGAAGTAAATACTTTTAAAAGGCTTACAGTAAGCTTATATATTAAATGCATTTACAAAGACGAAACGAAGGACGTTTTTGCTATAATTTTAGTTAGTTTTGTATGTACACAATACTGTTTTTTTGTTCATTTTTGTTAACTATAATAACCTTGCTACTCACTTTTTCAATTCATGAATTCTCTCATGTGGCCTCCTGGGATAGTAAAGTGTTCATTGGATTTTCGCCAGAAGTAGGTCATCCGTGGTACTTCACACATGCTTTATCCAAATAATAAGAATTCGGACATATTACATTGCTCACATGCATTCTTTTCTCATGCTACAGTATATAGTAGGGCAGCATGCAATTTTGGACTTACAAGTTGTATCACAGGGAATTTATGAATCAGTAATTGCATTACCATTACCATTTTACTAGAGCAAATTGATTTTACACTTGGATGAGTTGAATTTCTATTTCACATGAGACCATATAAACAGATTTGTTCACATTTACAGTTCACTTGTCATAAGTTGAAGTCAGAATTATTAGCCCCCCTTTGAATTTTCTTTTCTTTTTTAAATATTTCCCAAATGATGTTTAACAGAGCAAGGAAAATATTATGTCTGATAATATTTTTTTCTTCTGGAGAAAGTCTTATTTGTTTTATTTCGGCTAGAACAAAAGCATAGTTCTAGCTTTCGATAGTTTACAGAACAAACCATCATTATACAATAACTTGCCTAATTACCCTAACCTGCCTAGGCAACCTAATTAAGCCTTTAAATGTCACTTTAAGCTGTATAGAAGTGTCTTGAAAAATATCTAGTAAAATAGTATTACTGTCAATGGCAAAGATAAAATAAATCAGTTATTAGAAATGAGTTATTAAAACTATTATGTTTAGAAATGTGTATTCTCTTCATCAAACAGAAATTGGGGAAAAAAAATTAACAGGTGGGCTAATAATTCTGACTTCAACTGTAATTAGAAGTTACAGAATCATTTTTTATAGATATTGTTATGTGTTTATTTGTAGAAACTGGCTCAATTGGGCATTAAGCAGCGCAGTACAAGCGGCTGTATTGCATAACACAACTCCAAAGAGATTGCTCTTACAGAAATTCTGATTACAGTGTAATGGTCCACCGATATATTTGCCGATATTTGTCATTTTTCAAATATCAGCAGATATTTATCGGCAGAAGTTTTTCTGTTTGGCCGACGTGTTTACTTTGCCCATTTATTAATTAAATTAATTTTCAAATTATTAATTAAAATAACTGAAATTATTTCTGCTAAATATTGGTGATTGGCCACCGAGCTTTCCAAGATATCGTCATCAGCCTTCAAAAAACCTATGTTGGGCGACCACTAATAAGCATTTCCTCCTATGAAATCTGTCATTTTACAGCAAGAAATATATATAATTTTTTTTTACTTCCATAACATCAGTTTATAAAAAACACCATTATTTTAAAGCAGATTTTTAAATCAATATTTATAAAATATTGCAAAAGTTTTCAAAAATTTGTAAAGGAATACAGGCTGCAGTTGTTGATCCATATACATTTCTTTTAAAACCAGGATATTCATGATCTTCTGGAAAGCTGGGCAGATTATTTGAAGGAGGCCAGTGCCATCTTCCTACGAGCTCCAAGTTACAACAAGACCATATTTTTTGGAGGTCGTGAAGCACCGCTGGACAAAAAAGATCAGCGAATGCGTGTACTTCCATTTGCCACCCGTAGAGCCACATTTAGTGAAGTAAAGCGTGTCTTTGACCTGCTCTCTACCCTACATGTCTATCGTATGTAGAGCTTTGCCACTATATTACAAAAAATACAATTTTATAATTTCTTTTCCTTTAGTATGAATGTCTGTTGAATTTCAGAAAAAGAGACTGAAATCTCCAGTATTCTCAGTCCGTCGAGGAGATTGTGGAAGAAGAAAACTCCTAAACCTGTTAGTCATCCAGTACCAAACACTAATGGTAAGTCTGAACCATTTTGGTTTATTTCTTTAATTTATTGAATCCTTAGTTATTGTTTGATTTAAAGGAGCTGGTAAAATTGGTCTAAGCATGGTTCATTTGAAAATTTTTTAAATCTGCCATATGAATCACTAAAATATTTCATTTTAAACAAGAGTTTCTTAAAAACAAGCTCATTTAAAGGCTGCTTTGTTGTCAGTGCCTGCAGAGGGAGAAGATGCTAAAGAAGAAAGTTCAGGAGAAGATGATTCAGGAACACTAGAGACTGTGGAGGTGACACTGGGAACTTTGGACCTCAGAGAACATGAGATCTATCCTAATAAGAAGAAAAGGAACAAGCGGAAAGAGAAAAGAGAAGGTTAAGAGCTTCATGTACACCAGATCACCCAGAAAAAAAAACTCCAGAGCAGAAGTGATGTTGAATACAAAATATTAAACAAATAGTTATAATGGAATCATTATGTTGTTTTGTCCTTGTGTTTTTAGACTCAAACATTCGAGAAATAAATGAAGAAAAGGCAGATGATGAAAATGTGGACAAAGGTGAACTGGAAGGTGAAACTGACCCTAAAGAGATGCAGAGGAAGTCAAGGGGCAGAAGGAAACCCAAAGGCAAAAAACGTCAGCCTGAAGAGGGTAAAACTGATACTGGAGTTGACACAAATGCTTAATTGTGGGTGTTAAAGGGGTAGTTCACCCAAAAATGGAAATGCATTCACCATTTACTCTCCCTTAAGTGGTTTCAAACTGTTTTCGTTGAACTCAAGTTATTTTAAAAAAATGTTGGAAACCTGTAACCATTGACTTCCGAAGTATTTGGTTTTCCTACTATGGAAGTTAATGGTTACCGGTTTCCAACATTTTTCTAAATATCTTACTTTGTGTTCAATACAAAAAAGAAACTCAAAAGTACTTGAGTAAATGATGACAGATATTTGGGTAAACTATCCCTTTAATTGAGGGGACACTTTCGCGACACTATTTTTAACTAAAATGTGAAAAACTTTCATGTGGTTTGGCCCTTCATTTACATAAAAAACTGCATTTTGGGAACATGAAAATGTTTAAAATGGAAGTTTGCCAAAATCATATTATTATAACTTACACACAACGTGTACGTACACTATTGAAAAGTCAATAAACAAAATTCTGATTGAAATGTATTTATTTTACATGGATGCTTCAAATTATAAAAAAAAATACAAAAAGAAATGATTAATCCAACAAATCTGTTTAAATTAAATGCTGTTTATCAAAAAATCCTGAAAACAAATGTATCAGTTGCGTCCACAAAAATAAGTAATTTTTAGAGCACTAAATCCGCATGATAAAATATATTCAAATGAAAAAAATTATTTTAAATTGTAGTTACAGTATACATTTGCTATATCATTTTTATTGCATTTTTAATATAAAAATACAGCTTTGGTGAGCATAATTCTTTTTTTTTTTTACATTTTAAATGATACCGTAAAACATTTTTGGTGGGAAACTATTAAGCATGCACATACACATTTGACGTCTTTCTGTTGAGAAGGCCGTCTGTCACTGTGATTTATTTCTCATGTGTTTTCAGATGAAGTGGATGAGTCTTGGGAATACAGTTTAAGAGATGCTCTCTACACTGCCTGTAAAACTGGGGACATCCAGTCATTGCGCAGCCTCCTTCATCTCCCAGAGGAAGAAGAGAAGGAAGAGTGCAGAAGAGAGAGAAACACTGAAGAGGATCCTGCTTCACAGATTGCAGATCTTCTCAACAAGTCCATAGACTCAGCAGGCTTCACTTTACTGCACGTGGCTTCAGCAGCCGGACAGAAGTCTGTCATCAGACTGCTTATGGACGCAGGGAGTGATCCGGCCAGCAAGTACGTTCTTGCAGAATCAGAATAATCTATTAGCAGCATTAACATTTTTATTTTGTTTTATTTAATTTGTTTTTAGGTCTGACATTATGAAGACAACGTGTGAGCAGTAATCAGGATTTTTCCATTACATGTTGCTTGATTCTGAATATCATGTCTTTTTTAGGGATAAAAAAGGACAGACTCCATATGGTGTTGCTCCTGAAAAGGATACAAGAAACATTTTTAGAAAATACATGGCTGAACACCCTCATAAATATGACTACACTAAAGCACAGGTAAAAATGCACACACACACACACACACACACACATATATATATATATATATATATATATATATATATATATATATATATATATATATATATATATATATATATATATATATAAAATATCCAATGAGCGACAGTTCTGTGAGCTCAGCTGCCTTGTTGATACCGGAGGTCAGAGGAGAATGGCCAGACTGGCTTGAGCTGAAAGAAAGGCAATAGTAACTCAAATAACCACTCGTTACAACTAAGATATGCAGAAGAGCATCTCTGAATGCCTTGAGTCAGATGGGCAACAGCAGCAGAAGACCACAACGGGTCCCTCTCCTGTCAGCTAAGAACAGGAAACTGAAGCTACAATTCGCACAGGCTCACCAAAATTGAACAACAGAAGATTGGAAAAACGTTGCCTGATCTGATGAGTCTCGATTTCTGCTGCGACACTCGGATGGTAGGGTCAGAATTTGGCATCAATAACATGAAATCATGGATCCATCCTGTCATGTATCAATGGTTCAGGCTGGTGGTGTAATGGTGTGGGGGATATTTTCTTGGCCTATTAGTACCAATTGAACATTGTGTCAACGCCACAGCCTACTTGAGTATTGTTGCTGACCATGTCCATCCGTTTAGGACCACAGTGTACCCATCTTCTGGTGTCTGCTTCCAGCAGGATAACGCGCCATGTCATGAAACGTGAAATATCTCAGACTGGTTTCTTGAACATGACAATGAGTTCACTGTACTCATATGGCCTCTACAGTCACCAGATCTCAATCCAAGCACCTTTGGCATTGGTGGAATGGGACACTCGCATCATGGATGTGCAGCCGACAAATCTGCAGCAACTGCAAGATGCTTTCATGGCAATATGATCCAAAATCTCTGAGGAATATTACATATAACAGTATAAACTAATAAATATTACTAGATAAAATATTTTATATAAAAAAACAAGTACACTGATCGCATTGTATGAAGGTTTCTTGGTAGGTTTATGTAAAATGTATATATTTTTAATTTAAAACAAATAATTTTTGATATACATTATTGAAGATACAAAGGTTTAATAAGACATCATTACATTGTTGTAGTTGTTGTTGTTGTTGTTATTTTTAACTTAAGACTAGTGATCGCTGTGGAAGCTTGTTTCTACTGATATATAAAAAGTAAACATTTCATACTGCTGAGAAAAAAGTGAGTGAAATTCTGAGTAAAAACAAATCTGAAGCGAGAGATTTAAATAGAATTCTGATAAGAAAAAGTGAGAAAAGTAGAAATTTTAAGAACTTAAAATAATAACAAAAGCCAGAAGATCAAACCTGGAATTTATTGCAGCTGTTTTCATCATTTTTGTATTTCAGTTCGTTACAGATATGCATTTTTATTTGACTTTATTTTATTTTTCTCTGAATTGTGAGGAAAAAATATTATATTTAAGTGAATAAAAAGTTACCTGTAATCTTTATTTTTTTAATCCTATGGCAGAAACATCCTTCCATGGATCACAGATCTTTAAATAAATGCAAATATTTATATCATCAATTTTTTCTTCTTCTTTTGTATTCAAATCTGAACATCTGCAACTCGTTGCTATACATTCTGTGCTTTGTGTTCAAGGTTCCTGGACCCCTAACCGAAGAAATAGAGTCCAAAAAATCAGAGAAGAAGAAAGCCCAAAAAGCAGCACGAAAGCAAAAAGAGAAAGAGCAAAAAGAAGAGAAAGTGAAGAAACAGCAAGAGGAGGAGGAAAAGAAGAGGTTCACGGCTCTCAGTGACAGAGAAAAGGTGACTATTTTCCCTTGTTTTCTTTTTTTGCTTCTGCTCTGTTATAGAAATGACCTCTTTCCATTGGCTGATGATGTCATGCATGTGATGTCACACAGCGAGCTCTGGCTGCAGAAAGGAGATTGGCTGAACATCTAGCCACAACTGGAGGAGAGCTCAACAACATCAGGTATCATTGCATTTCACCACTGTGTCATTCTATAAAGAATACTGTTCAAGTGAAATTCTTGAATCAATTTTGGCTGTTATTAATATACATAACATAATAATTAATGGCAAAAAGGTGTTTTTTTAATTTATAAAAATCTTTTTTTACCCTTTATAGGTACAAAAAACATATTAAGACAGCAAAGTTTCACCACAGTGCTATTTAAGTAAAAAGTCCCAGATTCTTTAACAGGCTTTTATTTTGTGGCTAAGGCTTCAAAATTGTTTTTAAAAATATATATTTTTAAAGTTGGTCACATTTGTCTGGTTTTCTGCTTAGCACTGCAGACCAAATCAATTAAAACTATGAAATTATAATTATGTGGGTGTGTTGGTATGAATATCAGAGGTTTATTTCTGTTTATATACCGAGTATTTGTATGTGTACAAGCAGTAGTTTTTGTGTAATAAAATAAAAGTTCTATAAGACTTTAATAATCTAATAATAAAAAGGTTTATTCTTTAAAATAATAAAACATCAGATTTTTTTGTGTATGTAAACTAATTGTAAAGTTTTGAATCAATTGACTGTAGGTAGTTGTCATCAAGACTAATGCTGTTGAAGGAATCAATGTCAGGGAAAGAGTGAACTCAAAAATACTCCTATATGATTTATGAATGGTTTTTATGACACTTTTTTTGTTCTCTATGAACCTACATGTGACTTTTTTGGTAACACTTTATAATAACTACACACTAGGAATCATTTATTAGGCATTAGCAAATAGTGAATTCATTATTTGTTAAGCATTAACTCTACATTAACAAACGTTAGTAAGCGGTTTATAACTGCAGCTATAAATGCTGTATTCTTGATTTACAACCACATTTATAATAATTAATAATTGCTTAATAATTGTATTTTCATACTTTGTTTATGATTTATTTTTCATTACTAAATTAAGTATTGCATTATTTACAAACCATTTGTGTTAAGCATAGTTGGAGGTTTTTAAGATCATTCAGAATGAGTTAGTAAATGATTAATAAACTATTGAAATGAACATTTATAATTCTTATAATTCAGGCATATACTAATAGTTAATGTCTATGTTAATAAATGCTTTATTAACTCACTTTCATGCAGTTTTGTGACCTAATCTAAAGTGAGGAAAGTTTATGCTTTATAAATCCCTTACAAAAGACAATTAAAAGCTCAGTGTCAAATAAACAATAATCTTTGCAATCTTTTATAAAAAGTAAAATTACTGTGAAGTTTAAACATTGAAGTTTAAACAGGTCAAAATATGACAAAATTGGATAAAACAACAACAATATAATAATTTAACAATATAATAGGATCCAATGTTTAAACTGTACAGTAATTTTATTTTAGATAAGGTTGCAAAGATTTATTTTTATTTGATACAGTTTCATTTGTGTATCTTGATATGAATAGAAATGAATAATGTCGTTTATGTTCTTTTTTCCTGTTTAGAATTTAACAGAGCCTTTAATTGTCATTTATAAGAGATTTATAAAGCATAAATAGTCCTCACTTTAGATTAGGTCACAAAACTGGATGAAGTTGAGTTAATAAAGTGTTTATTAACATACAAATTAAGTATTAATATATGCCTGAATAATAAGAATTATAAATGTTAATTTTAATAGTTTATCAATCATTTACAAACTCATTCTGAATGATCTTAAAAACAACCAAGTATGCTTAAATAACTGTTTTGTTAATAATGTAATATTTGCTTTAGTAATGAAAAATAAACCAGTCACAAATTATGAAAGTACAATTATTAAGCACATGTGTAAATGTGTTTATAAGTCAAGAATACAGCATTTGTAGCTGCAGTTATAAACTGCTTACTAACGTTTATTAATGTAGAGTTAATGCTTAACAGATAATCAATTCACTTTTTGCTAACGCTTAATAAATTGTTCATAGTGTGTAGTTATTATAAAGTGTTACCACTTTAGTTTTTTTTAACCTTCAATCATTCCTTATTCTGCAGCGTTTAATCTTTGCCAGATGGACATTTTTGGGGACAAAAGTCTCAATTGTTTTTGAAAAAATAAAATCTATCAATGTATGTAGTTTGTAATTTTATTTATATACCATTAAAAGTACAAAGTAAATATAAAATGCTTTTAATTTTAGTATTGCCATACATTTGGAGTTGGATTTAAAGAGGACTTTTCAGTTGGATTTTCATGTACAATAAGTTTTTTTTTGTTTTTTAGGTAATATTTCTTTTACTTCAGCAAAAATATCACTGCAGTCATTTCAGACCAACCTAAACCTAAAAATGTGGTGACTTTGGTGACTTCTGGTGGCTAATGATGGCATAAAAATATCAAAATCTCCAGCATTTCAACTGCCACTATTCAAGCCACTATTTTACTGTAGCGTGGCAGGGGCTGTTTTTGGGTTGGGCATGTGAGTCTTTGGGTGTTTGACACATTGAGCAGGTTCTGTAGACTCATATCTTCATTTAGGTATATTATTGATAAGCTTTGTGTTGAATTAATTGATTTTTATTGGAGAAATCAAATAAATGCTTTAAATTTTTGTATTTCACATTTCTTATGGGTTTTTGGAAAAGATTGGAAAGATTTATTTATTTTTTATTTTATTTTTTTATTACATTGTTGTATGTGTTCACATGGCAAACTTGGAAAAAAGGATCCAAGTTATATACTGCTTAGGTTAAGAGAACTATTTTTTAAAATCTAAATAAAATGATTTTGCCCAAAAAACTGTCCTTAAGGAAGCTTGAGGGTTAAATTGACGCACAAAAAAAATCATTGATGTTTTGCAGGAGATGTTTTCAGTGCGGAGAGTCGTTGCTGGGGAAGATTCCTTTTGAATATCTGGATTACTCTTTCTGTACGCCTCGCTGTGTTCAAGCCCACCGTAAAGCCAACGCTGCTGCGCGGCCCTGACCTCTCACGTCCTCACACACAGAGCAGAGGTACTATTGACCAGGAGAAGGTGCACTGCTATATTCTGGACACATTTCATCTCGGTTGACTGTTAGTTTTACAGTTAATATTTGATGGATCTCTCAAAGTTGGCTTGGAAAACGAAGAGACTATGAAATATGACTGAAAACTGGAGAGTTATTAATAAATCATGAATGTCAATGAGCACACAATAGGCAAATTTTAGAGTAAACCATGTCAGTGGCTAGTGTGTGTTGTTTAGTATGTTTTTAACTTTTCAGACCAACTCAGACCAACCACTGTGATTCTAAAAACCTGAATCTCTATTTATACATGAAATGAGTAAAAAAAAAAATAAAATAATTCAGAACTATAAAATCATGGTGTGTTTAAGAATGGCTGGGGGGGTGCATAATTTATTATTTAAAAAGATTTATGGTTGAAAGCAGAGAATCTGCAAATAAATGTCTCTTTTATTTAACACAAATTATTTCAATAGCCAGCTCATTAGAAGAGAGCTTCAAGAATTAACTGTTTTGACATGTTCCCTACTAATGGGCCGTTTCTACTAAGTGGTACGGTTAGGTTCAGTACGCTTTTATGGCCGTTTCCACTGTCAAAAGGTACCTAAAAGCGAACCATATCACTTTTTGGGTACCCTTTGCAAAGGGTACCTAGCATGGCAAAAGGGTACCAAAAGGCTGAGCTAGACGCACAACTGA
Source organism: Danio aesculapii (assembly GCF_903798145.1). Lineage (NCBI taxonomy): Eukaryota > Metazoa > Chordata > Actinopteri > Cypriniformes > Danionidae > Danio > Danio aesculapii. The sequence continues at coordinate 8,120,261 of NC_079443.1, read as the reverse complement.
ATGCTATTTGTTTACAGAGATATGTCACTCACTTGTGCAACAAGCCAGAGTGAAAATTAAAGGAACTGCCATTTTTAAATACGCAGCCGAGACATTACACCGTAATAATATATGCATATAATAATGAGCCATGGTAGACCCGAGCTCCAACAAACATTGTCGTCATCTTGATGAACAGTCACAAAGCAAGAAGAAGAGCAGGATCCCTGTGCCCCGTAGTTTTTTACGAGTCCGTCTAAAGCACGGGCGGCTTTTCTCGCTGCGCATCTATATTTGAAATATCGAACTTCTTGAGCTGATGATAAAAACGTGCGCTTGATTATTGAAGTGCTTCTGACATCCAATCCTGTCAGAAACAAACAAACGCGAGACTGACGCGCAAAAAAAAAAGAAGCCCGAAAAAACAAAGGAGCAAATGATTCTTTCAGCAACCTAAAACATGACCAAACTGCCATGTTTAACTATTATCATCACCTTTTGGACTATTATGTTCTCTGAATGACAGAATTACTTTCTATCAAGAGGTTAATTGTGCTGGTGAAGATTAAAGATGCAGATGAGGATGAGGTTTGCACTGACTGGGCTATATGTTTTGTGTTGTTTTTGATCCAAAATAAGGACTAAATGTATGCTGTGTGTAGTTTTTCTGTAATTGGTAACATATGGGAGACTGTAAGGGTATGTGTCTATTTAGGTTGCATTTATTTATTTATTTTATATAATTGCAGTAGACTATTTCGCATCATTGATCTGCAGTTATAATCAAATTATGTTAAAGAAACAGGATTGAGAACCACTGATTTGCCCACTCAAAGCAAGACAGTTCACAGGTATTTTTAAATGAATAATTTATTTATTTCTGAATGACTAGACTGCTCATAATCAAGATATTTTACATCTTGCTGCCTCACAAAAGACTTTATATAGAGTTATGAGATTGAAAACCACCATTCGAAGTGTGTAATTTATCATGCACAGTCATGATTTCTCAGATTTGCCTCTTTTAAAATCATTAATCTTGGGTTATTATAATCTGGAGTTTTACTTAATATCATTACATAGTTTCACACATTACATTCCTTGTTTAAAATCCTTATTAGAATATTTGCGCTGTCAGCGTCATTAACTGGAAGCAGCATGTGATCTGGTTAAAGCATTGCATGTCCTTCTTTACTGCTGACCGCTATCAAGTTGATGAGTTTTTCCATCACTTTTCCCCTCCCTGAATGCTGACTGGCCAAAGCATGTGAATACAAGGCATGTGATTGGCTCTGCATTCTAACACTGCCCATAATTGGACCACAATGTGGGCTTAATATCATAGCGATATTCAGCAGTCATAAAACCTGCTTTAAAGCAGGGTTTTAAAACTCCAGGAAAAAAACAGTGCTTAACAAGAGTGAAAGGTTAACTTACCTGAGGCTAAAATCAGTCTATAGAAGGAAGAAACCCAAGGGTTACTAACACAGTGCTATAGAGTGCTCAAATTAACCGTTTTCAAATCAAATTCAATTCAAATCAAAGTGAACTGAGTATTATTGTTTTTCTATGTAATGCTTGACTGATTTGAGCAGAGAAGTTGAAGCTGTTCAAATGGGGGTTTTTTTGTAAAGCTGTCATGTCTTGTGTCCAGTGTTGTCCAGCTGAGGTCGGTCCATGAACAGGATTCTGCAGTGTGGTGGAGCTCTTTCCAGCTCCAGCACTGTGATGTTGTTTGGCTGAGTGGCACTGAGAAAAGGTCCAGGCACATACAGTGTCTGCTGAGGGCCTCGCTGGGGCCAATACCGCCCCAAGTTGAACCCGTTTACCCACACCTGACCCTGAAAAAAAAAAGTTAAACAAATCTGGCATGTTAGTTGTTCAAGTCCTGAATAATAATAATAATAATAATAGATAATACATGTGACCATGGAGCACAAAACTTATTGTATGTTGCAATAGCCAAGAATCATTATGTTGGACAATCATTATTATTATTATTTTTTTCCTGTTATGCCAAAAATCTTTAGGATATTAAATAAAGACCAAGATGTTTAATGGAGATTATTAAATCTCCTATTGTAACTACTGTATATTAAAACTCAATATATGATTAGTAATATACATTACTAAGAACTTAATTTTAAACACAACTTTAATACTTATTAAAAACCCTTAGATTTAAGATTTCTTAGCCAAAATATTGTCCTATTCTAACAAACCATACATCAATGTAAAGCTATTTTATGCAATTATGTATAAATATATATACTAATGATCGGGTTTGTGTTCCAGGGTGACGTATGTACTTTACATTTAACTTCTTTTGCTCTCCATTACTCTTCAAATTAAAACTGAAAATTGAAAAGAGACAAATGGAAACATTGCAATTTAGCAAAAGCTACCCTTTAAATGCAAACAAAGTTTTTATGCAATTCAAACCCAGAATATTTCACCAAACAGTACGTCACATGATCACTGCTATAAAGGCTTTGCATTTATTTGTAGATATTAGCTGCGTCCCTAATGGCACACTATGCACTATCAGGGTTCCTACGGGTGCTGGAAATCCTGGAAAATTATTGATTTTTAATATAGTGTTTTCAAGGTTAGGAAAATGCTTGGATTTTGGACAAAGTGCTTGAACCTGTCTGAATTTGAAATTGTAGGGCTCGAAATTCGTTTTGGTTGCATATGCGCCCGAAATTGTATCTCTGCAAGCTCAAAATATATTTGGGAGAGTTTGTGCGAGTGCATAAAATTGTTGTCGTGCGACTAGTTTTCACTGCAAAATGTTCACCGCATACACGTATTTACAAGACATTCACGCAGAATGCATATTTGCACCTAAAACGCCAAATGGAGTGCTCGGAATAGTTTAAAACAGACATGTCAACTTGCCACTACACCCAAACAAAATCTGACTGTAAGCTAATTTTTCAGTTTTTTTTGTTTTTTTTTTACATTTTTGGGTGAACTATCCCAATAAATCTATGTTCCAAAGTATTCAACAATTTAAGTTGAAATGTCATATTGCGTTTTTTAAAATAGCACAATGCATTTAAATGTGAAAAAGTACATACAGCATATATAAACGTAATTTATCATGGTTATTAGGTGCTGGGTGCTTGAAGTTAGAAAAGGTGTAAGAACCCTGACTATGGAGACATGCACTTACACACTCAACAGCATAGTCTATGTATGTAGTGTCGTCCCAAATGGAACACTGTTTTTTTTTTTACAAAGTAGAAATTCAAACCGTTTCCCTGATGACGTTTGACAGTTGCCAAATTAGTGAAATAAATGACCAAACTACCAAATAATACATGCCATGAGTATAACGGCATTCACCATCGGGAGGCGCTATAATCACTGTCGTAGATGAATTCCGTTTTCACAATTCAAAATAAATAAATAATCCACATGAGCACCCGATAGCTCTGCCCCTTTCATTACTGAGCAAAGCTGCGACTATTGACTGTGTAAAGTATCCATCATTCCACACTTCATTTTACCGACTGAATAAGTGCATCATCCAGGTAATTAAAGTGGACTTATTATTTTTATATTTTAGTGTAAACGCAATACTTACACTATTTAAACTACAAAATGGCATAGAATAGTGCATAAGTATGCGATTCGGGATGCACCGCGATTCGGGATGCACCGATTGACTCCACTGGACATGATGGAGCAGGCTCTACATGAAGCAATATTGCACTGCACAACCTAAAAAAAGGCTGATCTGTTCATCCAGAAATTCTGATTCCACATGAATCCACAAAATCACACACAATAACCTCACAGACACCTCATGATTGCTTGCTCTTAAATACCAAGGACTTTCCTTGCAATTATTGCCTTGATAACTCATGTACATGTCCTTGATTAAACATAAGGCTGCGATATACATAAATCTACCAGAATCCATCATGACTTCTTAAACGTCTTTCCACCTTTTAACCACATACCACTAGTTATTGAAAACTTTTGGTTTATCACTTTTGGTTTTGGAATCATTTTGATTCAAGACTGTATATGTAGATTACTCCTAAGTGATATTACAAAAGCTACACAGATAAAAGCAATGAGTAATATTCCATATTTTGCCTATTGATTAAAAGCTATGGTCATTGTAAGACAGTGGTTATGCCCTTCTGACTATCTCATATTTGGTATAACACTTAACATAACTTTTAATGCGAGTCTTAAATATTTAACAAACAACATCTATGTGAATTTTAGTGAAAATGGTTATATTTTTGTATTAGTAAATTCAAGCCCAAAAAGACACAAAAGAGAACTCAAGTGTGACAAGACGCTTCACGAGACGATACACGAGATTGGGTCTAGAGAATCAGACGAGATGAGATGTTTACACAATTTTGAAGAAATCTTCAATGATGAAATGTATGAATGGAAAATGAGTAACCACATGCAAAATAAAGGTGCAGTATATACGTTTGACACCCAATGGTTGAACTAGGTATTACATTCCTGGATCAAAACAAACGCAAGAGCAGGTTGCCAGACTGAGGAACGAGTCTGACGATCGAGCCTATGGGCTGATTGTAGTCATGTTCTAAATTAAAGCAACGGCATGCGATAGAAGGAATATTCTCCATATTAAAATGAGTTTTTGGTCTAACCAACACCTCGAATTGATATATTAGAAACCGTTTTTATTTCTTGCAGCTGAATAACAGTATAAACTGTGATCAACTAAGGTAAACCTCATGTGCTTTATTCAGTGTCAAATGTTAACAATTTGAGTTTAAATGTCATTTTACCTGACATATACTGAAAGCAGCAGCAGAGAGTTCACCTCAGATCTTGAAAATAATAAATAATTTGAAATTGAACTTTAAAACTGTGACTCAAAACCAATAGTGATTCAGCATGTACATTTAATAATGGTAAAGAGGTTTAATATGTATTAATTAGATTACAAATCTTACCATTTCATGAGTGAATGCTAGGGCCAGACGGAATCTGCAGACATTTTTTGCTATTTCTGCTGAGAATTTTGCAAAAAATCTTCGGATTTCTGCAGAATTATTTTAGGAGTATCATAACTAAAATCTTAAACTTATATTTAATGTTTAAAATGCAAATCCAATTAGATTCACTTCATTTGTTAAACAAAGCAAATCTCATATAATATATCTACTAAAAGACAGAAAATATTACTGTACAAACTGCATTGTACATAAATCTGATGAACATTTTCATATTAGTCAATAATATTACTGTAATAAATTTAAAAACGGAATAAATATAGATTTACACACATTTACACAAGTAAATAAACCGAAATAATGATGGGCTAAAAATCTGTGGAAAATCTGTGGAATTCTGCGCGCGCAGATTCCGTGGGCCTAGTGAGTGCGTATTCTGTGCTTCTGAATGGCTGTATTTAGATTTCTGTCGTGTTTCGTCTGGTGTGTTTACGTCAGCCTAATTGCTTATCACTACAAATCTTGTCACATTGCGTGTTGTTAGGACATAGGGGTTACAATGTAACCTGCTCATCTAATGTTTATGTTCGTAATATTTATATTATTTGATAATTAATAACCACATGTGGAACTTTGAATGTGCGTCTCAATTCGGAGTCTGCTACTGTCCAACGAAGGTTGCATTCCCGTCGCAGGTGCATGCTTTAAGAGGCTTTCTGAATGAATGAAATATGCGGTTTTCCACCAAGGCAATCCGGGGTGCTGCAATATAGTTGGCTAAACTGGCATTGGGCGGGTTAAAAGAACCAAAACAAAGACGGCGTTCCGGCACAGAAAGCACATTTACAAATGAGAATATCTGACTTCAGCATTGTTTTCAGATGAACACGAATGTTCACTTGGCATTTCTTAAATATCTGCCAACATATTATGGTATTTTTATGCTTTAGAAGAGTCAGAAACGTACATACAGCATCTTTAAACACCCTTGCTGAAATCAACCACAGTCGCTGGGTGTTAATATCAAGCCCTCAATACAAATAATGAGCCTCACCTTGGTCCATCCGTTAAGTTTTACAAAAGTGTCCCATGCGAGGCCTGTAGGCTTCAGGGTTCCTGAGTATATTATCGGTCCATCTCCTGCTTCTGTCAACAGCCCTGAATGAGCCGACTGCAGCCAGCCATTGGCTACTGCAGAGTCGATGTCCAGTGGGTAGACGGACCAATCGGCGAGCACATCATTTCCCAAAATCAAGTTACCCAAGAGACCCTTAAAAACAGATGGGATAAAAGATATAGTTTGACATTTATTTTAAATGTAATTTTTTTCATTTAACTTCTGCATATTTAGAACAGCTTGCCTTGTTATCATTGATGTAACTGCCAAAATTAACCCTGCCCATGTTCTCCACAAGTATGTCCAACTGATCCCCCTGGCGTCCCGTAACGTTCATCACCAGTCCAGTGTCCCGCTCCATCAGCCCCTGGTATACCTGCTCACAAAGACATGCCTGGTGTCTAAATATACTCAATCTAAAGCCTTTCAAACTAAATCATTGTTCATTTAATGGTTTAGCATAGAACTATAGAACAGCTTAAGATAGTAGTTCAATTTACTAGAACTTCTATGTTGAGCTGCTTTGACACAATCTACATTGTAAAAGTGCTTTAGAAATAAGATGAATTGAATTGAATGTGTTTATACTGCAAAATCTACAGTCTGAAATCTACACTGACACTGCTTGTTAGGGTTTGATGAAACCAGCTTGTGAAAATACATTTCAAAACAGTTATCTCTTTTAAAATAGGAAATGATGACATATTGAGGCATTTCAATGCTTGTTGATTTGAGTGTTATGTAACACATTAGCATGTATGCTGTTTTTCAGCTTTAGAATCAAACAGTAGCTGAATTCTTAGGTGTTTTTAAGTTGTAGCCCATTATGGGTTCAATTTGATTCAATTCGGGGCACATCCTCAGATGTTTTCTGTGTATATCAAATTTTGTTAAGTTTTGACATTGCTTTCAGCAGATATTGACCAGTGTGTGCTAACCAGCATTTCAAGACACATATATTAACTTGATTTTTTACTTATTATTCCCTCCAGTGATCTTAGTGGATAGTAAAGTGGTATGCATATTTCAGAATATTGGCAGATTTTTAATTACTTTTACACATACGATCAGAATGTCTTATCTCCTACTATTTAGTAGAGAAGTATGGGCTTTTTTTCCCTTTTAGATGCAGTCCTAATCATTTTCGGGTTTGCGTTTATACTTATGCATTTGTATTTTAAAACACGGAGACTGTTTTTTTGAAACGTAATAAAATGCCAGTCGGGACAAGAGCCATTTTCATTGTAAAATGCTGTTTAAATGTGAAAAACACACTAGCTTAAATGGCACCATAGTACCATTAGTTTAATTTGCCACAGTAATCTTTACTGGCAGCTACTGGCCTGGGTGAATGAAATTAGCTTCTTAAATGTTGCTATTCAAAGACAGTTATGCTTTTAACAGTTATGTGGTACTTTAGATCCTCAAAAACAACAAAAAACTCATTTTATTCAGGAAATTTTGGTGTTCTGTTTCACTATAGACGAACTGAGAAACGTGGATATCCACAGTTGCTCTGTGATTGATGATCTGGATTATTGTGTATCATATGGCTGGGCAATTAATCGAAAAATAATCGAAATCGACAATTAGAACCTATAATCGATCAAATTTTTTCGGGTCAATTTTTTCAATTACTTACCTGCAGCGTGTGGAGTCACATGACCTCGCTCGGTTAAGAATAATTTAAATGATCGCACGGGTACGGTCAGCGCAGCCTTCGCAAGCTCGTATAGCTGCGCACTTCTCAAAAAATGTAACTCCACGTCGCACATTTGCACTACATTGACGATGATTGGAAGCTGCGCCAGAGATGCCTTGTGATGCCATATTTTCTATTATGATGTTCAATAAATAATCATAGTGCGTTTCCTTCAATTATTTTAAAATCACTTGTAATATGTGAACATATTTACTGTACAAAACTTGTCAGTGAACAATGAGGCCAAAAAAAAAAACCTTCATTAATCATAATAAAGTTCATATGTTAATTTTATCGAGATTTAGATTTTTCGCGATTTTTGATTACGCTTCACTCCGCTCTTGCGTATCATTTCCTGGTTCGTCAAGCTCCTCTCATACAACACACAATTACAGTATAATATATAGTATTATATAAATCATATCAATATACAGTATCATATAATCACAATTTAGTATGTATAATGTGAACAGAGATTGTTTTTCTGAAACCTAATTTAAATGCCAGTCTGGACGAGGGCTGTTTTCATTCTTAAATTCTGTTTTAAAGCTAAAAAAAACACACTAGCATAAACAGCACTATAGTACCATTAGTTTAATTTGCCAAAGTAATCTCTTTACTGGCATCTACTGGCCTAGATGAATGAAATTTCCATCTTCAGTGCTGCTACTTAAGTTAAAGCGTATTTGTCTTTTGTTCCTTTTTATCTTATGCTAAACCTATTTTAATTCAGTTCCAGTGTGTGGGTGCCAGTGCATAGAAAGTGTACACATCTAAGCTCCGTTTAACCCACTGTTGTAGTGTAGGTGAGAACAAAAACATTTGTGTTGGCGTGATCCAAACAAGTGGTCTGCTCACCCCATTCACAGAGACGTATGCGCGATCATGGATGCCATTGAGGGGCGAGATGAGAGGGGTCGGCTCGGGAACATTCCGCGGCAGTGTCGTTCGGTATAGCAGGAAGCCATAGTACTGCACACAGTTGACATAACACCAGTTATTCCACCAGTACTTGTTAAGTAGTGCGGTATGGAAAATGTTTCTAGGTCCAAGCTCAAGAAAACCCTCTCAATAACCATTTATGACTACGGTTTAGTTAATTTCACACAATCTTTTACAAACTCATGGTGTAACTAGTCTCTGGACTGCATTCCAGACACCTATATTTTAGCCACTTATAAAAGGTGAATCACTGTCTGACCATCTGAGATCAGGCATGGCTATAAACATTACCGTCATCATTTTCAATAGTATTACAGCACACTGTGAGCATATATTAATAGCATTTGTTGTTTGTTATGGCATCTGAAAGAGCTCTTAGACCCAGAAACTGTGATATCAGACTTAACAAGCAGATTTATGACAAGACACACAACACATTATGATTAAAATTGAAGAGTTCAGATGCAAAAACCTCTAAGTGCCTTTGATTATGTAGAGTTATTTTACTTTAATGACCATGTAAAGAACTTCTACTTTGCATTAAATGGAAATGACTGAACCTACACACATGAGCCTGATAAAAATGCTCATTTTAGAAGACAATTTTAGACGGCATTTAGAGGTTTTTGCATCTTAACTCTTCAATTACATTCATTTTAAATATACTAACCTGTTTAATCTCCTCAAATGTCAAGGGGTATTGAGATCGTACTGGACCTTGAGGTGATAGCGTATCCAGCAAGCTGCTAATGTTGCCAACCTGAAAGTGCATAGGGACAGAGAAATGGGTATTGGAATGGTTAAAAAAAAGTGCAAATTATTAATGTTTTGCTATGTTAAATATACATACAGTACCTTATGAAGTGTAACGAAGCCATATGCAAGTTTTGGGGTGGCTGGTGGAATTGGACCAACTGGAATATCACGAAACTAAAAACAAACATATGTCAGTTGATTCAATAACATTTTTAAAATCTCAATGTTTCCAATACGGTAGTGTACATCAGCGTCATAAGTAAATATACACCAATGTTCAAAAGATTAGGTTCACTAAAATCTTATTTTTCATCATGGATGGATTAAAGGGATAGTTCATCCAAAAAGGAAAGTTTCCTCACTATTTACTCACATTCAAGCAGATGAACTCAAGTGTAATATCTTTGTTCTGTGTAAAGCAAAATATAAAAGATAAAACTAAATGAATATATTCTATAATAAAAAATGGTGTAAAAAAGCAGCCATTGACATTCATAGAACAAAAAAACACTACGGAAGTTTCAATGGCTGCTACTTATCAACATATCAACAGAATATTTACATATGTTTATTAGAGAACAAGAAACTCAAACAAGTAGAGGATGATTCAATTGAGGCAGAATTTAAATGGTTGAAAGAAATGGTAGTCAGTTGTTAATATGTTTAAAAAAGGAGACTTCTTTCAAAAACATTTTCCTATCAAAACTTTTTGTCGCTGTTATTTTCAACATTGTTTTCATATCAGATTGATCCAAGATGGCGCCGTTGATGGCTGCATCAGTCGTGTGCTCCAGTTATGTTTTTGTATTGTTGTTAGTTTGTCCCGTCTTTAGTTATATGGTAACCATATGAATCATTTATTAAGCATTAGCATCTAGTGAATTCATTATTTGTTAAGCATTAACTCTACATTAATAAACGTTAGCAAGCAGTTTATAACTGCAGCTACAAATGTTGTATTATTGACTTATAGCCACATTTATAATGTGCTGAATAATTGAACTTTCCTAATTTGTAACTGGTGGATTTTTCATTACTAAATTAAGTATCGCATTATTTACAAACCATCTTTATTTAAGCGTAGTTGGAGGTTTTTAAGATCATTCAGAATGAGTTAGTAAATGATTAATAAACTATTGAAATTAACGTTTATTTATCCTATTATTCAGTTATATAGTAATGGTTACTTTGCATGTTAATAAATGCTTTATTAACTCAACTTCATGCAGTTTTGTGACCTAATCTAAAGTGAGGACTTTTAATGCTTTATAAATCCCTTATTAATGACAATTAAAGGTTCCGAATCAAATGAACAATAATCTTTGCAATCTTTTCTAAAAAATAAAATTACTGTGAAGTTTAAACATTGCTGAATAACCGGAGTGTCAAAATATGACATAAAATTGGATAAAACAACAACAATATAATAATAACTTAAAATAAAGTCAATTTTATTTAAAATAAAAATTTTATTTTAAATGAGGTTGCAAAGATTAATTTTTTATTTGATACAGTTTCATTTGTGTATCTTCAAAGGAATAGAAATGAATAATGTTGTTTATTTTCTTTTTTCCTGTTTAGAATTTAACTGAGCCTTTAATTGTCATTAATATGGGATTTATAAAGCATTAATAGTCCTCACTTTAGATTAGGTCACAAAACTGCATGAAGTTGAGTTAATAAAGCATTTATTACAATACAAATTAACTATTATTATATGCCTGAATAATAAGAATTATAAATGTTAATTTGAATAGTTTATTAATCTATTACTAACTCATTCTGTATGATTTAAAAAAACAACCAAGTATGCTTAAATAACTGGTTTGTAAATAATGCAATACTTAAGTAATTAAAAAGAAATAATTGACAAAGTATGAAAGTTCAATTATTAAGCACATTATAAATGTGTTTGTAAGTCAAGAACACAGCATTTGTAGCTGCAGTTATAAACTGCTTACTAACGTTTATTAATGTAGAGTTAATGCTTAACAGATAATGAATTCACTAGATGCTAATGCTTAGTAAATGATTCATAGTGTGTAGTTATTATAAAGTGTTACCTTTCTGCAATTATTTTCACTAATAGACAAATTGTTGGACATTCAGCAGTATACACAATGGTGTATGTATATAGTAATATACCTGTACATACATTGGGCAGTTTGTATATTGTATTCTTTATTTAATTATTTTTAACTCCTTTATTATCTGTGATTTTGTCCTGTCACTGTCATTTTTTTACACTGTGGATACAAATTCCTGGTTTGTGGCTGGGCGATATAGAAAAAAATGATATCACGATATAATGTTTCATATCGGTATCGATAATTAGTGAATATGTTTTTACAATACATTTAGGAATGTTAGGATTTTTTGTTATTAACCACAAAATAAAAGTAAAAAAAAAACACTAAAGCAAATAGTTTTTATAGTCAAAAAAATAGACAACAATATCTTGACCCTTATGTCTTATAATAAAATAGACATACGTGTTAAAGAGACTCTTAAACTTGATAAATAAAAAGTTTCAGCGTGTGTGCAATGGTAAAGTGTAAATGCTTAACAGTCAAAGCAATTTTTGCAACATTACAAATTGTGAAGTTGGATGACTACATTACCCCTATGCTAAAAAATCTTTCAAATGGGGAGCTAGTGGCTTCTTTCCTTCACCATTTTCAATATGCTTTTGCACTCGTGCTCCCCTGGCGTCTCACGTAAGTAGGCGACCGTCAATGTTTACTCAGAGGATGACAAACGGACAATCCATTGCTGCAGTACCCATACAAGTTTTATTTATGGAGAAAATACAAAAGCACTGCAGTGTTTGAGTGCTCTGTGTTTGTCTGAGGTAATTAGTCTACCGTCAATACTGAAATGTGTATATTCCATACAAAGCGTGAATCAGATCGGTTAGTTCTACTTACATGAATTGTGGTGTGCTCAGGGCATTTTAAAAAGATAAGATGTTTCCACCTGAGAAATGCGAGCGCGTCACATGCGGGCCGCTTGATCACCATGTGCGCCTCCCTCCTTATTTGTGTGGTGCACCTCGATTGGAAATAACCCTAAGCTTATTGGCATTTCTTTCCAAGGCACACACTCAGCAGACACATTTTAATAAAACTATAGAGCTTCATATCTAACTTTTTTGTCATTATTGACAAAGGTGTTCGGTCAATAAATACCGATACCATTTTATCAGCCCAGCCCTACAGCTCTTTTGGATTCTGATCTGATATTCAGACAGTAATGTAGATATTCTTACATTCTTAATGACATCTCTGATGGCTAGCAGTTTGTCAGTGGGGTCTCCTGCTTCTGTTAGAGGAGCGTTGTAATCATAACTGGTGACCACAGACCGAAACCTGGTATCATGATCCGCTCCTGTGAACGACAAACATTGCATTCACATATTACAATGAATATGCACTGAGATAGCAGACATACAGTACCATTCCAGTAGCCAAAGTTTGTTCCTCCCTCAAACATGTACCTGTAAATAGAAAAAGAACTGTGTAAAAACCACATATAATTACGTGTTAGAAGTGAACTTAAAAAAATGCACGCATCAAAGGGATATTTCACCCAAAAATAAAAAGTGTCATCATTTACTCAGCCTTTACTTGTTTTAAATCTTTAAGAGAGTTTCTTTCCTCTGTTGAACACAAAAGAAGATATTCTGAAATATGTTGGAAACCTGTAATAATTGACTTCCATAGTATTAAAAACAAATATGTTGGAAGTCAATAATTACAGGTTTTCAGCTTTCTTAAAATGTCGTCTTTTGTGTTCAAGAGAAAAAAAAGAAACTCATAAATGTTTGGAAGCACTTGAGGGGGACTAAATAGTGAGTAACTTTTCATTGTTGGGTGAACTATCCCTTTAAATACACACACAAATATGTTTCGGTTATTCTTTGTCTTACATGTTGACACTGGCGCCCATGGACAGCATCTCTCCCAGCATTTTGCTCACTTTGTTAGTGTCCACAGAAGCATGTTTGTCTCCCCAGTGATCCAACCAGCCGGTGTAAAACTCTGAATTCACCTGAAATTAAGACATATGTATTATTGTTGCTGAATAACTCACAATTCATGCATGAATGTTCCCTCTATTGTACTTACCAGAGGGCCTTTAGGCTCAAATCTCCTTTGTCGGATGAAGGCTGTAGTGATATTTGTGTCTGAAGGGTAAAAAAATTTAGTAGTTTCACTTCAACTTAGTGTGACTTTTTTTAAAGTAGTATATTATTATTATTATTATTGTTATTTTAAGAAGATTATGAAGAGGAAGGCACACAACCGAAATGTTAGACTTTTCTTTTCTCCTAAGATTTACAGTTCTCATCATATACAAGTACACCCCCATATTTAAATGAATTATCTCTCATTTAAATGAATATTTTCTGTAGGAAGCTATACAATATTATATTTGTGCATATACATTAGATTAGTCAGTACTGAAGACAAATCTGGAGCTAATCTAACAAAATAACTTACAATGATGCTTCATAAATTAGTAGTCCAAATTTATATGTTAGGAAAAATATTAAATAAAATTTTCAAAAATAACAAAAATCAAGAGAAACAAAAAATATACACAATTTTGTTGAAATGTTGTAGTTTGTAATATTTTTAGCATTATTTTGCTTGAATTTAATTGTATTATCTTTCCATTTGTTTGGTGACTATATAATATTCTTTTAATAAATATATCTGTTTAATAAAACTGCTTTGCTCAAATGCACCAAAATATTTTACCCTTATTCACTGAGAAATGGATAAAAATGCTGAACACTGTAGTGTGGACCTTCTTTGGTACTTGAAGGAGATAAAGATAAAAAAATTATATTAATTAATTTGTGTTTAAGTGCTGATAAATGATACGCAATAACTTTTAAAAGATGTATAAAAGTAAAACTTTAAAAGATGATGGTCATGACGCATTTGAATACATGGGGTAACATTTCAGATATATATATATATATATATATATATATATATATATATATATATATATATATATATATATATATATATATATATATATATATATATATATACACAGTTAAAGTCAGAATTATTAGTTATTATTAACTCTTTTCTAATAACTGATTTATTTTATCTTTTCCATGATGACAGTAAATAATATTTGACTAGATATTTTTCAAGACATTTCTGTACAGCTTAACTAGGTTAATTAGGTTAGGTAGGCAAGATAGGGTAATTAGGCAAGTTACTGTATAATGATGGTTTGTTCTGTAGACAGTCGAAAAAATAATAATAATAATAAAAAAAAAAACTAATTTATAGCTTAAAGTGGTTCATAAAAAAAATTTAAACTGCTTTTATTCTAGCCGAACTAAAACAAATAAGACTTTCTCCAGAAGAAAAAATATTATCAGACATACTGTGAAAATTTCCTTGCTCTGTTAAACATAATTTGGGAAATATTTAAAAAAGAAAAAAAAAAAATCCAATAGTTATATGTTTGAAACTGTTGACCGACATATTTATTACTTAAAACGCATTCTTAATATTTTATTGTATTTTTAAACACAATGTAATAATATATTATATCATTTTTTATATTACTTAAAATGTATTACTTTATTGTATTTTTATGCAGTTTTTAAAGTAAATATTATATCACATTTTAAAGCCTTATATTTCATCTATATATTCATTATTAATTAATGTATTATAATAATTGTTTTTTTATTATTAACAATTTGATGTATTTTTATACATTGTTTTTAACTAAATGCTAATTTTTAAACCCTGTATTTCACCTATATATTCATTATTACTTAAAATGCATTAATAATAATTTATTGTATTTTTATACAGTATTTTCAAATCTGAATATATTAATTATATCAAATTTTAAAGCCCTGTATTTCACCTATGTATTCCTTATTACTTTATTATTATTAATTTATTGTATATTTATATAAATTTTTTTGAACTGAATATTATATCAAATTTTTCAAGCTTTTTGTCTTTTACCTATATATTTATTACTTAACATGCATTACTATTATTCATTTTCCTTTGGCTTAGCCCCTTATATATCAGGGGCCGCCACAGTGGAATGAACCACCAACTATTCCAGCATATGTTTTACGCAGCAGATAGCCTTTCAGTCGCAACCCAGCACTGGGAAACACCCATACACATTACTATTAATTTATTGTATTTTTATACTCGCTTCATAAGCTAAAATATATATTAAAGCAAATAGTTGTCTATGGATTTCTGTCCATTTGTCTTAGCAAGTAATTAGCTGTTATGTTGAAACCCATCAGAAACCCAACAGAGCCTGGTTTCTATCAGGGTTTTTTCCCTTTACTTTCGTCAATTGGTGAAGTTTCTCGACGCTGTCACAGCTGGATCGCATGCTCTGGGACTTGTGTAGCTGCACATCAATAGATTTGCTCTTCAGTGTTTGGACTTTCGGCAGTGAAAATTAAACCACACTGAACTGAACTAAACTGAACTTCAACTCTGAAAACTGAACTGAAGTAGTTTCAATTTACTAGAACTTCTATGTTAAGCTGCTTTGACACAATCTACATTGTGAAAGCGCTATAGAAATAAACATGAATTGAATTGAATAGTTATGTAATGACAATTTATTCAAAAATCGTTACCCCTAAAAGTATCTTGTCATCTTTTCAAACTAACTTGAACTGAAATTCTTGTTGATGCTATTACTGTAAATGTAATAGTCAAATTAGTTAATTAGTTAGAATGTCTTTAAAGTGCTGCAAATGTCAACAAACCTTAGTCGCTTAGTTTATTATTATTATTTTTACCTGTCCCAAAGTCTATAGTGGCATAAAGGCCCTCAAGTGTGCCGCAGCTCATCTCTTTATCCGTGTTTCCATCTGTAGTAAAGAGAATGACGTCTTCTCCCAGAAACAAGCGGAACAGAGTGTGGAGATGCCGCATGTAGTTATAATCACAAGCGAAGTAACTGCCGTATTCGTTCTCCACCTCATTCATAAAAGAGAAAAAAACGTGTCAATATACCATAAAACACTGTTTTTATCTCAACACCAAATATAATTATTATGTACATGCCCTCAGTCCTACAATACATGAGCATCACAGTAATAAGTACAATTGCATGGCCAGTAAATATTATTTGGATTTTTTTCTCTTTGGGTGGAGCAGCTTAGTGGTTAAATATCTCAGCTGGTAACAGAATGACTGTAGGTTCAAACCCAGCTGTCAACATTGTGTCACTAGGATTCATCAAGGGATAAAATACATGTAATCCCGTCTGAACCCCCCCCGAACCCCCCACCCCCTTAAATAAATAGGTGTTTAATGTACCTATTGCAGCTCTGTCTTTAAATAAATGAATTTGCATTTATAATAAACTCAACTGCTGTTTGTTTTAGGGTACATAGAATAATCAACACAATAATCGATAATTGTATGCAAATTTGCTGTTGAAATACAATAATCTACACTTTGACTTTTATAACATTTCTATAAACACAGACATTAATTGAAGTGCCCCTATTATATTATTTAAAACGTTCTTCGTTTTGTGAAAAAAGGTACTAACAAAAAGTCAAGACAACAAATTTTTTGTTGCTTTAACTTATTTTAATAAGTTAATCAGGTTTCAACAATTTTTGTACAAGTTATACTAAGTTGAATTTAATATTTTAATCAGATTAATTGATGTAAGTTGACATGACTAGAAAAGTCCATTTGATTCAACAAAAAAAATACTTATTTTCCCCACTGTATTAACGTTATTATGGATCAACTACCTTATTCTCCACCACTGATTGGCTTTGTTTCATTATTTTATTTTATCTATCTATTATATATTCTATTTATATCTATATTAATCTTGCTTCATGTCTTAATGCCATTTATGACCTATAATAATAAGCTTTCTTCTGTTATGCATGTTGTATATTTGGTTATGTTCTCTTGTTTATAAGTTACACAGTTACCTTTACATGCACACGCGCGCACAGCTTTTTTTGTTATTCGTTTTTCTCTCTTTTTTCCAGTTGTATTTGATTTCATGTCATGTAATTTGTGTATATCTTTGCATAATAATAATAAAAACTCACTAAGGGGTTAAGTAAAATATTATAAATATAGGCTAATATATAGCAAACATTTAAAGAAATGTTCTTCTCTAAAATTAATTTCTCCATTGAACTTATGAGCTGTAGCATTTATTGATTGAAATGGACTAAAATGGACAGAATTTGAAAATACTGGATATGAGATGCACTACATAATGTCTAGTGAAGTTTGTTTCATGGATCAACTAAAAGAGATTAGACTGAAAGACTGATATTGGGATTTTAAGAATCAATATTGATACCACTGTAAGTTAATACGTGCCGTGGTTAAGCCAACACTGTTCAAGACACACACACAAATATGTATGTTACCACTAACCAAAAGCCATAGAGTAAATTTGGCTTGCATACTTGCCAAATGCTAAATCTGTACCTGCACACTGATAATATTTCCTCCATTCTGATACAGCCAGGGTCTCATCTTGGCAAGCAACACCGCCAACCAGTCACTCGCTGCCTGTAAATACTCTGAAAAAGACAAACGCTACAATTAAAGACAGACCTGAGCCCGTGTGAGGTCATGTCTCATTCAGAAATAACATATACCTGTGTCTGCCGAACGGAGGATAATGTTGGGCTTTTGCAGCAACCAGGCAGGCAAACCACCCTAGAGGATAGATATAAACCAACAATTTTACAGCTCGCAAAATAGCAATCACACACTGGTCTTTTGTGTTGTGATCAGAACAAATGCTTACTAATATTACAAATCAAATCCTCCTTATTCAACTGATAAATACAGAAATAAAACTGTTCGGTCATCTGACCAGAAACTGAAGTGAAAAGTGATGTCATCAAAATCACTCGGCCATTTTGGTGAAAGTCAGAGACTAAGGTTGAATGAATGCTTTTATTTTTCTACATTTTGTCCTTGTTTTAGAGCATACTAGCTCATGGCACTGTCGCTTCACAGCAAGAAGGTCGCTGGTTTGAGTCCCGGCTGGGTCATTTCTGTGTGGAGATTGCATGTTCTCCCCTTTTTGGCATAGGTTTCCTCCGAGTTTCCTCCAAACACATGCGCTATAGGTGAATTGGGTAAGCTAAAATGTCTGTAGTGTATGTGAATGAGTGTGTATGGATGTTTCCCAATACTGGGTTGCAGCTGGAAGGGCATCTGCTGTGTAAAACATATACTGAATAACTTGGCGGTTCATTTAGCTTTGGCGACCCCTGATGAATAAAGGGACTAAGCTGAAGGAGAATGAATGAATGAATGTTTGTTATTAAAGGAATAGTTCACCCAAAAATAAGAATTCTTTCTTCATTTTTTTTATTTCTGTAAAAAAAACAAAAGAAGATATTTTAAAGAATGTTGGAAACCGGTAACTATTGAGATTAATAGTATTAAAAACAAATACTATGGAATGACAGCATATTTATTTTTGAGTGAACTATCGCTTTAACATAGTCCTAACAGAATCATGATAAAAGCAAAAACAAAGCTAAATGCTTTTTTAATCGTATTATTTGCTGTATATTTAATTTTTATCTTTCACAAGCTTATTGTATTACTTCAGGAAACTCATATTTATGCAACAAATTGTATAAGCAACATTTATAATGCTATAATGTCATTTTTTGGTAAATATTCACTTTTACTGTACATCAGAGCAGCATGAACATTATGCTAAACATCTCATTTTGTGTTCTATGGTGGAAAGTACCAAAAACTCATCATTTTTGCATGATATATACTTTTGAAAACACACTTCCTTGAAAACCGTTTTCGTAAGTACATTCAGAAATGCATGACCGCATCTCAAATTTAGTAACATGGGGAAGTAGCAGTTACCATTTCCCATTCTGCGCAGATGTACGGCCCTGGCCGCAGGATGACTAACAGCCCGGTCTGATTGGCCAAGTTCAAGAAGTACTCAAGGTCTCTGTCTCCTGCAAAGTTGTACACACCTTGGACAGTCTCATGGAAGTTCCACGGCACATACCTGCATGTAAACAAACCAAAGAATTTGGCAAGGTGTATAACGTGAGTGTGTACAGTTTGAAGTGTTTGTTTGACGTACACCTGAACGGCATTGAGTCCAGTCATGTACATCTTGAGCAGCCTGTCCTGCCAATAATCCCGAGGGATACGCGAGTAGTGGATGCTTCCTGAGATGTACTGAAATGGCTTTCCATTCTTTCGGAAGCAGTTGTTCTTGTAGTCGATGGAAAATGTGCGCAAATCTGCCTTAAAACAGAACAAATCAGCTAGTTAAAAAACTGCAGGGTGTTTGTCGGTAAGAATCTACTTCTCACAAAAATATAAAAATATTTTAAACATCAATTACAAAAAAAACTTTGACTAAAAGCTTTATGTAATTATGCTGATATCAATGTACTAATAGTCATGTACTGTAGGTCAGTGTTTCTCAACCATGTTCCTGGAGGACCACCAACATTGCATGCTTTAGATGTTACCTTTGTCTGTTACACCCAATACAAGTCTTTCTGTCTCTGCTGATGATCTGAATCAGGTGTGCTTGGTTAAGGAGACATGGGAAATGTGAAAAGCTGGTTGTCCTCCAGCAACTTTGTTGAGAAACACTGATGTAAGTGGTCTATTTCAGCCTGATCTCACGAGAAAACGTAAGTATTTTACGTTTTGTCAGTTTAGTGGCTAATTCACTAATTCAGAGTTCAGTCGTACGACATTGTACGATTTTAAAAAGGAGGCGTGTCACCTAACCCCACCCCTAAACCCAACCGTCATTGGGGGGTGAGCAAATCGTACTAAATTGTACGAATTAGATCGTATGAATTCGTACAAATTAACCACTAAATCAAAAACTTACGAATTGCTGTGAGATTGTGTTGTCTATTTCAATGTAACTTCAAACTAAAATACCAAAGTATAAGTGGAGTTTCGATGCAAAAACCTCTTAAGTACAGTCTGAAATTTCCATCAAAAATGCCTCCTTTGTTCATGTTAAGATATTTCACTTTAAAGACCAGGAAAAGGACTTGTCACAAAAGTGATATTACTGAACATAGACACAGGAGCTTGATAAAAATGCTCATTTTAGAGGAAAATTTCAAATGGCATTTAGAGGTTTTTGCATCTGAACTCTTCAAGTGTAGACTTTACAACTACATCTTTGTACGGCTGCAAGATGCATTTTAGAGATCGTTTGGTCTGGGAAACATCTTCAAAGGTATAAAAAGGTCTGTTGTGCAAACATTCTAAACTTTAAACATCTTAAAGACATGTTGTGAATGTCTGTTTATTGTATGAAAGATTGCAGACAAGCAAACGCTCTAATAAATATGTCTTCCAGATGTACACACAACCATCAAATAGACGTCTCCGGGATGTACGTGTACTGTCAGGGAACAACAGGTGAACTTATAGGTATAGTTTACTAGTTTAATACTAGTGGCATAAGTATTAAATTATTAATATTTTTAATTCACTTTTAATCTACTAATTAAACTTATACATTTTCTTTAAGTAAAATCTACATTGTACTTAAAAATTACCATTTATATATTTTTGTAATGGGTAACTACAATAATAGAACATGAAAAATTAGGCATTATATTTTAACTAAACATTACTTTATTATTAATTAATGATGAGTTGAGGTGTGCGCTAATCATGAACTAACATTAACTACAACATCCCAAGAGTTCATGTGGGAATAAAGGCTACCTTAATCACTTGTTAGTACACGCTGTTAATTAATGTATTAATTAACAGTTAAGTTTAAGCAAAATTTAACCAACGTGAACTCATGAGCTGTTAATGTATAATTATGTCATGACTTTACTTGGAGGGGCACATCACCATTAACTCATCCTGATGAACTCCTGTGTTTAAACCAACACAATCTCACGGCAATTCATAACTTTTTGATTTAGTGGCTAATTCATATGAATTCGTACGATCTAATTCGTACAATTTATTACGATTTGCTCATCCCCCAATGACGGTTGGGTTTAGGGGTGGAGCGCCTCCTTTTTAAAATCGTACAATTTCGTACGACTGAACTAGTATGAATTAGCCACTAAACTGACAAAACGTAAAATACTTACGTTTTCTTGTGAGATCAGGCTGGATTAACCTGTTCATGTTGATGTTGACAGAACACTTTTCTATTGGTATTCAGTGTAAACGCACTAGACGGACGTGCATAAGGAGTTCATGAGTAGTTAAGAATGGGATAATGATCATGTTGTAGTTAAAGTTAGTTCACAATTAGCACACGCCTTCACTCATCATTAGTTCATAATAAAGTAATGTTTAGTTTACATATTTACACATTTTTCATGTACTGTTATTGTAAAGTGTTACCTTGTAATGCAAGTATCCTAATAGACTCTACACTAGGCATGGAACAATAGCTAGTTTCAAGGTTTACCGCGGTTATCTGTCATACCGTTTCTACGGTATATGTATGTTTTTTTATTTCTTTTTTTTTTTGGGGGGGGGGGGGGGGGGGGGGGGGGGTGGTAACAACTACTTCATTTAGTTTTTCAGAATATAACATATTTTTAGAAACATAACAGCATTTGCACACACCTTTGTGCTCCCAGCTTCTTGCATTTGTATTTTCTTTGCATTTCTGTTTTCAATCCCTTTCTGTGATTGGTCATGTTTGTTACAGCAAATTGAAAATACTGTATTTTAAAGGTGCACATTTATTGTTTATGTTTAGGTTTCCAAAATATTTCGATGTTTCTTAAAATAATGTTTATTGTGTTTAATGAGGGAAAAATACCAGTTTTTTACCCAGACAATTAAAAAATCATATTAGAGCAGTCATATTTTAGAGCAGTAATTACAATACCGTGAAACCGTGATATTTTTAACCAAGGTTATCATATCCGAATCTATACTGGCCCGTACCTACTCTACAAAGAACATTCAGTTAGACTTTTTTTTACAAGAATAAATCAATATTTTGAGTATGTTTCTAAGTAGAAGCAGTATAGTGTATTTGTTGAACCTTACTGACACAATGTTGACATTTTAAACTCAACTGATTTTTTGGGGGTTTTCTATAAGCGATTACACATTTCACAGTCTCCCCATTTGCTTATAAAACAACAGGATATGTCATTTGAATCAATTACTTACCAACACAGAGCTTATTGTCAACAGGCACAGACTTATTAAAACGAAAGTATTGAGTGACTTCATCTCTAAATCAAACGGATCAAACGCAGTAACGATGTTCCATTTGACATTATGGTGACCGTAATGTGTTAGGAAATAATATTAAAACTGCTCAGACTTTTCTGTTCTCTCATCTTGCATAAAGCACTTTCTCTCTTCAATAGATTTGCAGCGTTTCTTCTCTTTGAACATGACAGTCATGTGACTCTTTTCAGTGCTGCTGTTCTCTGGGTCCTAAAGCCAGCCCGTGTGAATGACAACCATTTTTCTGTCGTTCGCAAATCAGATTATTTTACTGTAACTAACTAGTGAATTATGTTAGTTATATGACAAGTGCTTGCTTGAAGAGTTGTTCATTCTAAGCTATTCGTATATTACAATTTATCAGGTCACTAGTAAAAACTACAACATGCATAGCATTCATTAACAAACTGTAGTAAATACTATAATATACAATATACTTTACTATAGTATGGTTTAAAAATACTATAGTATTTACTGTAACTTACTATAGTATTTTTTCATGAGGGTAGTTCAGTAATTTTCAAACATCTTCTGCAGCCACAAAATGACCTGAAATTAAGCAGTTATTTTTAAAGCTAACACATTTAAAGTGCTAAAAACACCAATAAATAAAATGAACCATTTCATAATTGTTGTATAAAGACCCGATTTCTCATCATACATTGAAAAATCATATTATAATCAGCTGTAAAAAATTATTTGAAAGGCAGGAGGGAACAAACCTAATTTACATTTCCCCCCAACTCATTCAGTATGCATGCATGTGTATTTATTTATTTATTTATTTATTTATTTATTTATTTATTTATTTATCTAATAAGTTCTAATAAGCTTATTTATTATGCATTTATTTATTTATTATGTATTTATGGTGCATTTATTTACTTATTTATTTATTTACTTATTTATTCTGATCACAATATTATTATTTAGCCTTATGCGTTAATGTAATTTGTATTTGCTTTAATCCGTTTAATACAAATATATACACAAATTGTTTGTATGTAATTTTCTAATTATTTTTTATTTTGGATAATTTATTTATAATAATCTTTTTTTAAATAAACAAAAAGCTTGAGAACTTGTCTGTTGGAAAATGGAGAATCTTTAAATCAGTATAGGGTTAAAACCAACCAATTTATTTCATTTATGCAGATTTATTTTAATTTATTACAACCCGAATCCGACCTTTTCATGTAGGCTAAATAATGATGAACTTCCTATATATAGATTGTGCACATTCAGTTGTATATTGTGAAATCCTAATGACCGGCTTTACACGCTCGGTGGCGCTACAGGACAGAAACTGATGCAGTATTTGTTCTCACCTTCACACACCTGCTCTTCAGCGCCCTCTAATGAAAGGCTGCTGTATAGTGAAGTCTCTTAATATAGCCTACTGAATATGTTTTGTGGTTCAATTGTACTTTATTTTTTTCCGTTTTGTAAAACAATGCTTATTTGACTCTAAACGACCTTGGAATGTGATATAGTGAGTGACCTTTTATTTCATTAACATTAACAGTAAATAGGCTGCATGGTGGCACAGTGGGTAGCATGTTTGCCTCACAGCAAGGTCACTGGTTTGAGCCTAGGCTGATGTTTCTGTGTGGAGTTTGAATGTTCGCGTGGGTTTCCTCCAGGTGCTCTGGTTTCCCCCCACAAGGGCAAAGACATGCGCTATAGGTTCATTCCACCGTGACAACCCAAGATTAATAAACAGACTAAGCCGAAAAGAAAATGAGTGATTAACAGTAAATAGGCTGCAGCTTTTATTTTTCTTTAGCCTATAAAGTAGGCCCAACATTATAAGTGCACATTCAGGTCTCTAATGAGAGCCTGCTACTGTATACTGTATGAAGAAAAAGAAAAAAACACTTCATTTACTTCACACATGTGAGTGGCCTTGACAAACTACCTGTAGAAACTCTCTTCTCTCTCTATAAAAACACTCACACTTAGTCTTACTCTAGCACTTAATTATCTGAGCATTTACAGGTTCTTTGTATAATTAGCACTTGTAAGTAGTGCCTCTTCTTGTTGAATCGCTGAATGCCTCCTCATTTGGAAGTTGCTTTGGAAAAAAAGTGCCTGCTAAATGATTAAATGTAAATGAATCAACATTTTTTGAGTCCACAATCCCACATTATATCACCTTGAATACATTTTTGTTATTTTGTATAATCTAAATGAAGAAGCAGAGGGGTCATTATCACTATAAAGTGCCTTTGAGACATCAAAAGTTTCAAAAAAAGTTTGAGATTTTTGATTTAACCACATAGTTGTTGTACTAATTAGACATTAGGCTGTAAGGAAATTAATGTTGGTCAAGCTCCTGCGCTTTTTTACAAATAATCTGCAAGCATCAATATAGTAAACAAACCTCAAATTGTGTCAAACCTGTCATGGACAAATTTAAATTAGTGTATTTTCATTGCAGTGTGATTATAAAATGTATATTTTCAGAAAGGCAATGTGTCCCTTTACCAACCCAACTTTATAAATGATTGAAAAAGTCTATTTATAATAATGAAATAATGGACAAAACATTTATTCCCCAATAAAATATGCAATCATTGCACCTGTTTTTCAAAATAAAACCCAAGATCTAAAATATTTAGTTAAACTTTCAAACAATATACCCTGCCCTTATTGGTTAATTAAGAAATCACACAAGACGTTTTGCTGAGGTTATAAATAATCTGTTTATTTTCATAAAAAACAAGAGGACAGAGTGGACATTGGCATGACGGGGTGGACAAAAGCTTTAATTAGTGAACTAAATATGGAGGAACATTTGAAAAACAACAGGTACAACAAGAAACACTAAAGGGTTAATATAAAAGGGTTGTAAAAGCTTTCAAGAATTCAACTTCTGTTTTCACTAATTACTGCAAACCACTGAGCCATCATGCCGCCTCTTCTGTTATCAATTTCGTTTTATCAATATGCAAATTATTGGGAAAATAAACAATTATTGTCCTTCAAATTAAACGAAATTTGTTAATTAATGTAAATCTTTACATTTTACATTGTATTGGAGGAGTGAAGGAAAAGTTGGAAGCAACTCAAGTTAAACACTTTAATAATATTGTTTTTTTTTTCAGACTAAGGTAAATAATTAGATTACGGATGTTCACATAAATGTACAAATACTTAGGGCTGTATTTTGTTTCAAACAGTCAATGAGCTCCATTATATGGACTTTAAAAGGATATCCTTTATATAGGCTGAGACAGATATTTCCAAATGGTTTGTACTTGTCTATTGCATCTACTGGTGTAGTATGTGTGTATAAGTATTGTAACATAAAAATATTAACTAATTAACAATAAAAAATTTAATAAATAAAGTGTCAATAACAATGCATATGTCCACCCGGTCAAGGAAGGATTTGTGACAGGGAGGACGTTTTTGGATTAAAATAGCATTTATTCAACACAGGTTGTACCTGCAGCCGGCAAAGTGTTTCCCTATTTAAGCTCTTTGTACACAGTTTAAAAGCTATATTTTTATATATATGAATTATTATTTCACTATGACAGGGTGGACATGTTAAGCTTGACAACATTCAGTTTCAAACACAATATGAGGAAAAATAGGAAACACAAGTGTAGATAGTTACTGTGTGCACAGCAGATGTTTTAACCTCCTCCGAAGAAAGGCAAAATGGGCACGGGGATGCCAATGAGTATATCAGAGGGTTTCTTCAAGGTGCATTTACCACATCATGACAGAGTGCACAGCAATTTCAAGGACACGTGTAAAATTATTAATAATATTATAAAAGCAAAATAAAGTTATCAAAATGACTTATTTAATTAAATAACTTGTTAAAGACCATAAGAATATTTAAAAATCTTTTTCATTTGATCTAATTTACCTACTTTTTAGTCTTGCTGAATTTGGCTGAGCAGTGTGTTTGACATGGCAAAATTACATCTATTCAATGAAAGAATATGGCAATAATTGCCAAAAACAGATTTCAAAATAGGTGACGCAGTGGCGCTGTGGGTAGTGCTGTTACCTCACAGCAAGGTCGCCTCGGCTTGGTTAGTTGGCTTTTCCTCCACAATCCAAAGACATGTGGTATAGGTGAATTAGGTAGGCTAAATTGGCCGTAGTGAATGAGTGTGTATGTGACAGGTTGCAGCTGGAAGGGCAAGTTGGCGGTTCATTCCGTTGTGGCGACCCCGAATTAATTAAGGGACTAATCCGAAAAGAAAATGAATGAATGAATATTTCAAAACACGTATAATTCTACCTGCAAGTGTGTAAAGGTTTAACCAATGATATTAAAACATCAGAATTTCATTATTGCACATGTTCATAAAGGACTGATTCAGTTTTGTTGGGCATCAAAGGTTATAGTGATAATGACCCAGCTGTCTGGAGCTAAATGTACTCACCCCATGATAAAAGTAACATTTATGGTTTATAACAGCATTAGTCAGCACCAGGTGCGTCGACAGATAAGCCGGCAAAGGGGCTTGTCAACAATGTTCACTTGCGCTAAATGATTGATTATGAATGTTTACCGCCGAATCCAGACGCTGAAATAAACAACGGCCTTGACACTGACACCACAGCGCGGCCATTTGCTGACAACATCTGCTGAACACCGTGAACAGTAAAACGCACGAGACAATGCGCAGAGTTTGTACTTGAGAACTAGGAAGGCAGATGCTGAAGTTTAAAATATTTTTACGGGTCGCTCCCAAGTTCCTCTTGAGTGTGTAGCTAGTGGAGGCTAAACCAGCCCATATGTGAGAAGAGCAAGTCTCTGGCTTTTAAAGGCATTCTTTTGAAAACCAAGCCTAATGCTGTTAGGCAGTAATGCGGTCATTATCCTGCAGAGCTGAGTAAGCAAACACACACACGCACACAACATCACCACTGATGCGTTCGTGGTCTTCACTTCAATTACTAACTAACTGACTTTATCTTATAGGCTATGTAAACTATAAAAGTATGGAAATTCAACAATACACTGTTTTGACATCTACATTAAAGGGATAGTTCACCCAAAAATGAAAATGTACTCACGCTCTCTCAAGTGGATTCAGACTTTTATGAAATTTCTTGAACACGAATTAAGATATTTTGAAGAATGATGAAAACCTGTAACCACTGACTTCTGTAGTAAGAAAAACAGATCTTATAAAAGTACAATGGTTACAGGTTTGCAACATTTGTCAAAATGTCTTCCTTTGTGTTTAACAGAAGAACAAAACTTGTAAAGGTTTGAAACAAGTAAAGGATGAATAAATGAGGACATAATCTTTAATTTTTGGGTGTACTATTTCTTTAAGACAACACGAGTGAAAGTATTGTAAGTATTATATTTATTTAATTACCTTCAAAATGCACCTAAAACAATACTCTTTTAAACTAAAGCATCATTTCCCCATAACTCATTCTTAATAAAATAAGAATTATATATATAAAAAATAATAAAATTGATATAGAATTACCCTTACTTGAAAACATGTGCAAATAGTTAGAATTTTTTGCCCCCCTGTTTATTTTTTCCCCATTTTCTGTTTAACGTAGAGATTTTTTCAATACATTTCTAAACATAACAGTTTTAATAACTCATTGACAGTAAATAATATTTCACTAGATATTTTTCAAGACCCTTCTATACAGCTTAAAGTGACATTTAACGGCTTAACTGGGTTAATTAGGTTAACTAGGCAGGTTAGGGTAATTAGGCAAGTTATTGTATAATGATGGTTTGTTCTGTAGACTATTGAAAAAATATATAGCTTAAGGGGGCTAATCATTTTGACCTTAAAATGGTTTTGAAAAAATTAAAAACTGCTTTTATTCTAGCCGAAAGAAAACAAATAAGACTTTCTCCAGAAGAAAAAATATTATCAGACATACTGTGAAAATTTCTTTGCTCTGTTAAACATCATTTGGGAAATATTAAAAAAAGAAAAAGAAAAATTCAAAGGGGGCTGATAATTCTGACTTCAATTGTATTTATATTGAGCTATGGATATTCAGATTAAGTCTACATGACCCTACAGTTTAATTAATACAGACATATGAATTGTTTTTTGTACCTGCACATTTATAATTATAGCTTTTTAGTGCATTTATTTATAATTTGTTTTTTTGATTATTTTTTCTGCAATATTTTACAATCTCACTTACTTTTGAGACAAACCTTTGTGACAGTTACCCTTTTATGCAAGTGCTATAGCTTTGATATTTCTCCGAAAACATTAAAGAATAGTATTTGTTATTTTTATGTCTGTAATGAGCAATTGTGTGTTATAAAGTTCATATTTATGTTCATATACATTTCATATTTTACAATCAGAATGACACACACAACACAACACACATA